>NC_139961.1:36654362-36681862 GCF_963454915.1 Gymnoscopelus microlampas | reverse complement strand
CTGTGAGAGACCGGCATGGGTGCTATGCGAACAGGTATCTATCGGTCCCAGGTAGACAAATGGCAACTCGGGGGGGGGCCCGGCTCCCTCCTGGGAGTCTGGAACCTTTACCATGACAGTATCAGACTCTTCTCTGCTCTTTGCTAGCCAAGCATCCCTGCTTTCCAGTGCACTCTTGATGTTTCCCGGTATCCTATCAAGCGCCTTTGCATATGGCAACTGGATTTCTAATTCGTTACCATAGATTTCCGCGAAACATGCTAGTGTGTAGGAGGTGAGGAATTTGCCAAAAGCCATATTCAGAGCTTCAAGTAGGACATGTCTATTGAAACACTTGACTTCATAATTCCCATTGTGCTCTGACAGATAGAACATATCCAGCAGTTGTTTATCTGCCTTGGAGCCATTGGAGAAAATGTTACAGCGTACAGGCTTAGACAGCTGCAAAGCACCCAAATATACAAGCACGTACCATGCAGCATAGTAGAACAGGCCTGATACAGTGACTGTCCCGCTGGAGTTGGCCTTAATCGTGTCCACTATCCGAATGCCGCTAGCTGCAAAGGCCATTGCCATAGTTGCGCTTATGACTCTGTCCGGGGCACTGTCACCCTCACCAGCAAAGCAGGGCAATATCCCATGCTTAAGGGTTTCGATCATTGCTGACCGCTGCTCAGAGCTGATCACATTACAGTGGAGGAGAGTAGCCAGTGGCTTGGCAAAGTGCCTTTCAAAGTGTTCCTTCTCTACCTTCAGCGCTGGACCTGGTGCTGTGGGCACTTGGTGCAGCATGTTGCAAGCAAGCCGCCAGCCCTGCACAAGCATCTCTAGCATATATGTCGGGGCTGGTTGTGTAGGGAAGTCTAGTGCCCGGAAGAGCGGGTAGCATCTTCTCGTACGGTTGACAAACACTGGCCACAGGTTGCCCGAGAACTGATCAGAGCCACCTGTATCTGGGTTAAGCCGCTCCAGCTGCTTTGTGGAAACAATAGGGAAACAGGTGGTCATATTCTCACTCATTATCCTTGTGTCCGCTGGGGAAGCTTCAGAGAACTGTGTTGTTGGCTCTCTCAATACTAGGTTGACCCTAGTCCGGCAAAATGTATCAGTTCCGGCAGTGGGTAAACGCTGCTCACAAATTAGGTTTTGCGTCTGCATCAGCGCTGAAATGTCTTCAGGGGATAGAGATATTATATTCGATTGCAGCTGGCTTGCTCCAATGTCCTCTGTTCTGTCAGTGTCCAAGTGAACCACGCTAAACATTGCAGTAAGACTGTTCATTGTTAAATTTTTGAGTAATGGAGCCTTGCACTCATAGGCAAAGCGGTGTGCTGTGATACAGTGGGTAAACATATTAAATAGAAGATTCAAATTGTGATTGTGTAACGTTCCACGAGGTTTGTGGATATCATACATCAGCACACAGAACTCGATCACAGCCTCGTTTCTTAAGAGCCAGTCACAGGAGCGAGATGCATCTGTGGCCAGACCCTCGATCACACTCGCTGCCCATGTCGCACCCCCGACACAGAGATTGATATCCAAGGGTATAGCCCTCAGAGCTTGTAATGTGGCCCAGGGACTGTTACAGGTGCGTTTAATCACCTGCTGGATCCGATGAGCGATCATGCAGCACTGAGAATTAGTGCAGCAGGGTTTCTGCTCAGAGCAATCATAGAACTCACCACCCCAGCCTATAGGCATTGAGTTGTTCTGCTCCAGTCGCGTCTTACGAGCCTCTAACCACGGGGACCTGAGTATTGTGTGCAGCACCGGGGATAACAGGGCGTCGCAGGCAAACGCACCAAAGGTCTCGAGGCTATGCTTGATGACATTTGTGTCTCTCACCCATTTCGACACTAACTCCAGCAGTCCATCATCATTCTTTTGCTCCAAGACCATTCTGTTAAGATTTGGCTGTTCCTGGGCGGCGATCGCAGCCTTTCGCAATCTTACTAATGTTCTCTTGCAGTCTTCTGGCAAGAGCAGCCATTGTCCCACGGTTGGAGCGTCGTGGAGAAACATGGGAGCTTCCACTTTCACCAGGTGACCTTCTTTTACCAAACACTGGCTGGGTGTAAGTGGGCTGATCTCTTCCATGGAGAATCTCGTATACCGATTGCAATCATCGGTGGCATTCCACTTCCCAACTTTGCATTTTGGGGAGTGGGAACACAGAGTGCAAACAGTAGTTTGCAGTTCTTCTTCAGATCCTTGATCATCTTCAATTTCATCTTCTCCATCAAGATCTTCATCTGACACAGGATCAGGCATGTATGCCAGAATCCAGCAATTAGAGTCCGCCATGCTAATGTTTTTTTCATAGGCTCTCTGAGCAAGCTCATGATACTGCCCTGCCAAGGCAGAGTGCAGTAACTACGAAAACAAAAATCACTGAAAAATGGGTTTAAAAGTGATTCAACTGGTCAGCCAAATGAGATATCGGCATATAAGTGATATTACACTAATTGTACATCTGTTCTTGAGGTCATTGCTTATCCCCCAACATCACAAAGGCTAATTTGACCTTTAGGATACCCAAATAAGTCGGTGTGTCCAAAAACGTAGTTACTGCTCTTTGGCTTGGCAGGGCAGAGTAGCTCTGGCACTATGGATTTGCACACATTTTCAGGATTTAAAAAAAAATAGCAGATCTGCAAGCTATGAGCTTTTTTTTTTAAATGTGTTTTAAAATGTTTTAAAACACTTTGCCAACATTTACACATGACACAGATGCTTTCCAGGTCTTAGAATAGAGTTAAATCAAAATATTTGCACACATTTTCACGATTTTTCAAAAATAGCAGGCCTACAAGCTCATAGGCTGCACCGAGCCGCGCTATAAGCTTTTAGATCTGCTATTTTGAAGATCCACATGTATAAAATAATGCTTTTTAGCTCAAATGAAAAAGTGACACAGATGCATTCCAGGTCTTAATGGAATAGCTTAGACATACTGCCCAAGGGGTTTCTGACAAATTGGGCCTTTTCTGTAATGACTTCACACTGATATACTAGCACTATGAGAACATATCTACCACTGATAAGGTGGGCCAATGTGATTTTGTCCAGTTAACACCCTTAAATGCCATCACATGAACAGAAACTCCTCCTTCTTTATAAAGCAATGGCATTCCTCTTTCCCCTCACTACACCATAGATAATGGCAGACTGGAGATCAGCTCAGTCGTGGGACCAACAGTGGGACCGTTTGGAAAATATTCATCCGTGGCATAGGTCACCATTTTGAAGGTAACTTTTATTTGATTTTTATTTTCCAGAACACCTATTGGTCAAGATTCACAATATGTAATATAGATAGGTAAGACAGAAGTAATCAGGAACAGTTTTACCACCTCACCTGGCGGAGAGCTGTGCTCCAAGGATCACATTTTCTAGTTTAGATATTACTTTTCTCTTGCTCTTATTTTAACTTAAGGATGATTTTTTTTTACCAGAGTACAATTGCCAGCCCGTGAGCCTGGACCCATGCCTGCACCAATACCATATCGTGAATTCCACAATGGAAGGTAAAAAATATATTTTATTTTATAGATAGAAATAAAATGTTTCTCTTTTGATTGTATTCAGTGTTATGTTTAGTAGTAGAAAATGTGCTCCTCAGAGCACAGGTCTCCGCCAGTACTGTTCCTGATTAATCCTGTCTTACCTATTTATATTACATGTAGAGTTTTTATATACCAATGTTAATGTTGGCTGAGACGGACACACACATACTGGCGGAGACATACAAGGGTGTTGCAATTGATTACTATTATTTCTTTTACTAGAGTACAGTCAAGTCAAGTCAAGAAGTCAAGAAGGTCTGAGAGAGAACCTGGATTATCATCTGAAAGACTTACCCGCCCCCATCACCGTAGACGGCTGGGAAGTACAGAACGCAGTACAGAACGCAGTACAGAAGGGCAGAGAAAGGGCAGGGAACGATGTCAGAGAAAAGGTCCCTCCCAGCAGAAGCACCCTCGGGATCCCAGACAAGCCATCCCACGGAGCCATAGAAGGGACAATCAGTCAGGGGCTTCAAGTTCCCCGGAAGGTAAGACAGTTTATTGTGTTGTAATTTCAGTTGTACTTTCTGTAATGCATAGTTCTTCCATATGTATTTGTGTTAAGTTATATTGGTTCTATATAGGTTAAATTGTAACTAATATATAAATATATATTTTCATTTTTTTTCACAGATCATAATGTAAATCATAAACAAAATAGGAGCGTTTGGTCTCGCTTAGATTCTTCACCAGAACAGATACAGTTGGGGCCTCCACCTAATATAGAAATATTGCAACCTGGTGAAGATATTGAGATGGCTGATGTGTCCGTTGATCCTTCAGAGAGCAAACAAGATATGGGAGATGCCATTGAAAATCAAGCTGGGCCAGATAACGTGACAGATAGTTCTACCAATGAATCACCCTTGAAGCATGAATCTGGTTCTACTTCTGAGTGTAAGGACCTTACACAACCACAACAGCCTCATGATGACAGCCAGCTTGAGACAAGTGAATCATCTCTCCAAGCACCAGACCCAGAGCAGATAAAAAAGTATAGTAGTAATCATAGTCGTAGTAGTAGTAGTAGTAGTAGTAATAGTAGTAGTAGTAGTAGTAGTAGTAGTAGTAGTAGTAGTAGTAGTAGTAGTAGTAGTAGTAGTAGTACTAGTAGCAGCACAAAAATGTGCTCTGTCACGATCGAAAGGATGGAAATGCTTCATACAGATTCAGGGCAATCAGTTGATTCAAAGGAGACAATCTTTGCCGCTTTATCACAACAAACTATTTGCTCAGCCCAAGTCTTATTGGACGAGATACCAAAAGCCAAGTTGACTGGCAAAGATCCGGGTCCTAGGGAAATTGTCCTCCAGGACTCATCTCCTCCCATCACTCTGACCCCTAACCCCCCTTCTGCTGCAAAACCACGTCCTCGCAGGAGGCCTTCTAAGTCCTTGCCCGCAGCAGTCTCCACAGCTAAGCCAAAAGCTGCCAAAGTTAGCCAGACTGTGGGTCAGCGATCTGCAGCTATTGTCCGCTCTCTTAACACCAACAAGCGTCCCGCAGTCAAAACAGATCAGCGAAAAACTGCTCGGTCTTCAAATAGCCCTAAGCCGTCATCAACACGAGCCCAGTCAAACTCAACAAAGAACAAATCGATGCCAACGTCAGCTAAGAAAAAAACACGACAACCAGGAGTCCGAGCTTTGTACAATGATTTGAAAAAAGATTTGGAGAAAAAAGGGCTCAAAACATACGAGATGAATGGTTTTAATTTAAAGCTAAAGAGTTTGCAGGATACTTTAGCCATCATTGAAAAGACCTCCTGCCAATACTGCCAGATGTTCTACACCAGAGAGCTCTACATATGTAAGGACACATTTCAAATTCAACGTAACAGAGCTGTCTCTCTGAAGTGCAACTGTGATATGTGCTTCAAATGTTATAAGAAAGGGCAGGAATGTCAACGACATGGCGCAGGGGAAAAAAAACATGTGGAGAAAAAAGTTAGTGAAACTGAAAATGTAACCCTAAACCAACTGGTTGAAAACAACGTGTGTGTGAATCAGTACCCATGGATGATGCCTTTAGATCAGGAAGCAAAGTTCTTACAAGCCGAAGATCAATCGGTGACAAGCTTGCTGATGTCGAATGGTCCTTTTCCTCCTGAGATACTCAGCAATGGTAAGTGTGTTTATAAATATATATATATATGTGTGTGTGTGTGTGTGTGTGTGTGTGTGTGTGTGTGTGTGTGTGTGTGTGTGTGTGTGTGTGTGTGTGTGTGTGTGTGTGCTTGTTTACTGTGTTAAATAAAAAATTACAATAACTATTTATATGCTCCTATGTTTCAGTGTATGCAGTCTTACGTCGCACTCGGGCAGAGATGAGTTTCAAGTGTCAAGAAAACAAGCTCTCAAAAAATATTGCTGAAAGATACGTATGCATCCCACAGCTACCTGGTTTTTGGAAACACGTTGCCGTCTCAACCAACAAGGTCAAGCAGATCGAGATGCTAGCCGAAGAAATTGAGCTACTAAGGCTTTTCAATGTGACCTTGGATAAAGGTTTTGAGTTTCACTGGTGTTCCATTGTTCTCAATGGCCTTTTGATTCTAGCACTATGGTTTGAGCATGGAAAAAATATCATCACCCTCGACAGGGCCCAGTTCAATGCCATTGAACTCTGTAGCAATTTTCATCACATGGTCTATGCCTTGAACTTGTGGTTCAAATCTCAATACCAGCGCCCAGGGAGGGAAGTTAAACTGGTCCTTGGATGCAAACCTTGTGAAAATAGAAGCCTGGTAGGTTTTTTACGTGATATATGTGGGCTAATCAAGGTACCAACCGGTGCAGGTGAGTTTAAAACCTATTGTCTTCCTGCACGCCACCTGAAGGAGTTTGACCATACACGGTCGGCTTATATCAAAGAACTTTTCCAATATCCCAAAGATGATTCCAAACGAGATATCAACCTCTCCACGGTGCTTGCTTGCTCGGAAGACTCGGAAGACGATTTATATGGATTGCACCCGTTTCCATCAGTATCTGGTGCCCCTGCGAAATATTACTAGCTGAAATGTAACATTTCCTTTTTTTTTTCCTTTTTACAAGCAAGTTATCTGTTCAATCATAATATAATTGTGAAATGAATAATGTTTTTGTTCTCTCTTGAATCAAAATTATTATTATCCTATATTAATCTTTTGTAATAACTGTGTAACCAACATTTATTTGATGTGAATTGTTTTGCCTGATAGTAGGGATGTTGTTGTTTTCAAAAATACATGCCAGGGACCCAATTTATATTGTAAAATCAATGTTAATTTAACTCTGAGAGTGTACAAATGGAACCAAATGGACCCGTTAGGGTTCCATTTGTACACTCTCAGAGTTACAGACCCACAAGGGTCCATTTGGTTCCTAACTATCCTCCTTTAGCTGGGGACCCCCTGGAACCCCCTCAGGTACCCCTGGGGGTCCCCGGACCCCACTTTGAGAACCAATGGTGTAACCAACCATGTATTTGATGTGAATTGTTTTG
This sequence comes from Gymnoscopelus microlampas, assembly GCF_963454915.1. Lineage (NCBI taxonomy): Eukaryota > Metazoa > Chordata > Actinopteri > Myctophiformes > Myctophidae > Gymnoscopelus > Gymnoscopelus microlampas. Next base: position 36,674,807 of record NC_139961.1, on the reverse strand, counting down.
TAGGGTTGTTCAGTAGGGTTGTTGTTCATAATTGTCACCAACAGATGGCAGCAGCGTCTTGCCTGACAATCTTTTATTTTGTACTTGTTCTTTTATGTTATGTATTCAAATGTATTGCATTTTGCATTGAAAGACTCAAAATGATTGTTGTTGTATATAATTATTTCATTTCTAACCCCCATACCTCAAACCAATTAAAGTGTCTATGCATAACCTGTTGCATGGTGTATTTATTTTCTGTTTTTTTTTCTCTTCTAGTGAAACACAGTAAATACCTTTAAAAGAGCAATGAAGAATTATATATATGAATATTTATATACATATTTGTTGAAATGATGGCCAGGCCTTTAAGATATGCACATATTTTCATGATTTTCAAAAAAAAAAAAAGAGAGAAAATTGGTAATTTAAATAAAGGCCTGAGTTTATGTTATATATTTTTGGGGCTTATTTAGCATAGTTTTTAGGTCCCATTCTGTGCAAATTGTGTTCATAAGTATGAACATTTCATCATCTCTGGCCACAATATTGCAGTAAAATAATATATAAAGAACATCCCATGAATGATACAGCTAACACCAGGAAAAAGCAAAAAATCATGCTTGTAAACCATGAAGTAAGAGGCCCAAATCCTTTCCAATATGGCTGCTGTGCATAAAGCCTATAACAGCGATTGCCAACATGTAGACCCCGGCCCACAGGTTGGGTAACAAGCGGGCCCTCAAATAAATGGCAAAACACTACGATTTTTATGATAACATGACATGAATATATTTATTTACAAACAATTTTGTGGTATTTTTAGCTAAATAGGATCTTAAGAGTATGCTATGTTAGTTCCATTGATCCAAGCCCAGAATGCAACCACTTACCTTACCTTACACTTACTGCAGAGAGTGTGTTTAAGTCATCAGCAGGTGGCAGCAACGTCTAGCCTGAGACTTTACACAAACACATTTCTGTTTTTTAAAAGCAATATAAAAAAAATTAAAGCAAATCATTCTGATTAACAGTTAAACAAAAGAATATGCACACACACACACACACACACACACACACACACACACACACACACACACACACACACACACACACACACACTCAAACGTGGCTTATCAGAAGGTTGGACATGGGGCCTGACTGTATTAATGTACATACTTACTGGATCACTTGTTTAAGGACATGGGAGGAGCTTTGTGGTGTCTGCATTAGACCTTGTGTATAAATATCTACATAAGTATTGTGTATAAGTATCTTACATAGCCAGGTACTGACTTCTCATCACTTCAAGTTACTGCTAAAAGTTTGCCATGGCAGCTAAAGGTAAGTTAACCCATCATATTATAATGTCTGAGCACAATTTGAATTCTGTTTTAAGCATCTGTGTTATTTTATATTTTAGCTACATTTATGTAATAGTGCCTTATGTCTTAATGAGATATTGTAATGTCAGAGCATATTTTGTATCATGTTTTTCAGATGGAAATTCCAGCAGGCCTTTGCAGATAAATAATCCCGGAAATAATCCCGGTCCGTATTATTTTATATTTTAGCTACATTTATGGAATAGTGCCTGATGTCTTAATGGGATATAATAATGTCAGAGCATAATTTTTATTATGTTTTTCAGATCCAGATGCTGAGCATTGGCAACCGGAACCTTGGCAATGTCCCATTTCTGACAATGATTCAGATACAGACGACCATGTGAGACGCCCCTCAACCCGTCCCAGACGCGTTCCACAGCTCTATTGTGAATGTTTTGATTGCAAGAAATAATGTTATTTTTTCCACGTTTTTATTTCTGCTTTGTGAGTCACAATGTGAACAAGCTTGTTCAACAGTTTATTTGTCATCCTGTGTAATGTAATGTTAATACATTAAATGTTTCTGGTTCTGAGCAGTCAAGATTGTGCCTTAATTACTTTTGGTAGAAGCATGAATGCATAAAATATTAATCCATTAAGACTTTATGGGAACGCAATTGTGCCATTTTAGATTTAGCTATTATGTTATACTTTGGCTATTCAAAAATGGCAGATCTACAACCTCCATGAGCTTATAGATCTGCATTTTCTTTGTAAATCTTGAACAATTGCACAAATATGTGAGTACATAGATTTTTTTTAAACATTTTTAACTCAAATCTAAAAGAGGACACCATATTGCCTTGGAAGGCCAATCACTGGATTTTTCATATCCAGTGATATGAAAACATTAGCTAATGTTTTCATATCACTGGATAATATTAATATTTTATGTCAAGGTGCTTGACAAAATTAAAACACCATTACATTATTATGAATAGTATTAACCACATGAACCCCAGATGGGGGGAACATAAGCCAAACATAGCCGATCTACAAGCTCACAACGTGTTGAGCTTGTAGATCTGCTATGTTTGGCAGAGAGGGAAAAAAGCGTCCAAGAAACGTAGGTCAGTTTTTACTGAGAATAGAGGGTTTAAGTAGGCTACATAATAATAAAATAATAACTTTATTTATATAGCACTTTTCAAAACATGAGTTACAAAATGCTGCTGAACAGCAGTTAATGTTTACGTTTTATTTTACCTTACTGATATATATTACTTTATATTACTTTCCCCGCGCCCCCCGCAAAAGAAAAGACGTGTACAGTTTTTAGCCTTTTAGAACTGAATCCAATTTAATGGAACAATAGAACACTGGTTCTCAAAGTGGGGTCCGGGGACCCCCAGGGGTACCTGAGGGGGTTCCAGGGGGTCCCAGGGATAGAAATGCCATTAAATGGGTGTCGCCTAATGCATGTAAACTGGGGGTCCTCTTGAAATTAAAATGGTTGAGAATCACTGGTAGCTGGCAGTGAAAAATCTTCTCTTATGGGGGTCCCTGGCATATGTTTTTGAAATGGGGGTCCGCGGGCTAATAAGTGTCAATTTTGGGGTCCTTGAGATGAAAAAGTTTGAGAACCACTGCAATAGAAAACAGTCAACAGTCTTTATCTTTCTAAGTATTTTGCTGCTGCAAATTCCATATTTTGAATTGGAACAATAATTATCCTTACAGGAACAACATCAATCTGAACTGCACACACTGGCTGCAGCCTCTCAAAAAACTGTATTGTATATACATAACAAACAATAAAGTAAACATTTCTTAATCTTTTCAACATATCTTACACCAGTCAATAAATAATTTGCCAAAGTGCAAAACTGTAAACAAGTCAAACAAATAAATACAAAATAAAGCAGCAGTCTCTCTGACTTTTTAAACTTTCAAATGTAAATAAAATATAAAATAAAGCAGCAGTCTCTCTGACTTTTTAAACTTTGTTTTGGGTCTGAGGGGCGATCAGTTTCATCCTCTGGTGTTTCGGTCTGCGTAACATTCTTGTGCATTGTTTCGATATTCGATATTGTTTCGATATTCGATATATTTATAAGTATTGTTCTGCCCACGCAAAGTTTACAACGGACATTAATATTCTTGGGATCTTTGACACCCACATATTCAAAATAATGTCGATATTTCCAGCCATGGAAAGTGTAAACACCATCCGCCGCCATGCTGTCAGTGTTTGTGTTGGTGTGTAGTGTGTTTCTTAGGCTGCGTGCTAAAAAGAACTGATCTGCAAGCTATATAGCATCTCTGTTGACGTAGGTTGATAGCTTGTAGATCTACTCTATTTTTGCATGCTGCTACAGCTTGCCGCTAGGAGAGACGGAGAGAGTACATATTAAATGAATGAATGAGAAAAAAAAAATGACGCTCGTCATCAGTAACGAGTAACAAGGCCTTTTTTGACCGAGTAATATGGTATTATATTACTGTTTAGGCAGACTAATACCTTACTTTACTTGTTACTGGGGAAAGTAATAATATTACAGTAATATATTATTTTTAATGTCAGCAAGTACATCCAACTTGAGAGTGTACAAAAAAATGGAATGGCATATGGAAACCTTTAATTTTCAGTCTAAAAAAACACACCACTGTGAACATAGGTAAACAAACGACTCTCAAGTTTGAGTGAATGAATGAGAGAGTTATGCGTTATTCTGCATTTAATATAGTGTAGTGATTATGGTGTGAAGAGTGAAGAGTTGAAGAATTAACGCTAATGAATTTGTTTATGTTCTTTTGTGTTTGATCATACATGTGCTGTGTCTCTCTCTCTCTCAGAATATCAAAGGAACATACACTGTTGTGAATTAATGCATGATCAATAACATGTAAACACTTTATAGAAACTTTATATGAAGGCCGCTGGAAAGTAGGTAGAGCGGAGGGCCCTACATTTTCTCCCTCTCTCTGTCTCTCATCCCTGCTGAAATGATATATCTGCACCTTCACACCATAAGAGATAACCAAGGTGCAAGTTCAGAGGTTCTGTGAAATGGGGAGACGTTAAACACCCTTGAATAAAGTGACAGGAGATTTACAATTTGTAAGATCAAATCATTTATTATCCTTAAACTAAGTTTACAATTATTTCTGAGCCTATGAAACTATTAGAATGAATTATCAAACAAACAGTAAAGATACAATACCAATCAAATAACAGCGCGCTGGATACAAAAATCTCTCCCTCATCACAGAGTAATGATGCTCCAGACAGGGCGATATTTCTGCACTAAAGCATCCTTTCCCTATCCCAGCGTTACATCATAAAAACATTATCAAAAAGATCTTGATGTTGACTTCAGAGGACGAGGCTTCCTGCTGTTCTCACGCTGACTCCACACCATCGCCGTCACAGGCCTCTCCACTCCTCACCTCCCTTCGATGGTCCTACACTCCCTTCCTTTTGATTGCGATAAGCGTCTATGAACCCATTATAATTTAGCCAAAGTATATGGCATTTTTAATTTTCTATTTCCTGGCTGGGAACTAACACTCACTTCTGCTGTGTAATTTTATGTCATTTTGATATCCATATTAAAGCTTTTAGTATATTACCATAAGAGTATTACAACAAAGAATATACAATTGTTATGACCTAATATTACTTTTGAGGCATCCCTAGTGCCTGTCTTTTCAGTGAAACATTCCTCTGAAAAGGGAGTGAATGAGAGAGGGAAAGACAGGGCCTCTCTCACTATGATCTCCTCTCCTCCTTGGCAAACACACTTTCTTTGAATAAGGTTATAATGACATAGTTAAACTAAACCTTAACACTTTTAGTCATACTAATGATTGAAATATACGGTATATATACAGTACACAGTATAATAGTCTATATACCACTGTGTGGCTTCAGTGACTGAACTTAAAGCAGTTATATGTTTAAACAGCAGGATATAAACAGGAGCTTTTTACTCTTCTAAATTCCTCCATTTATGCAGTTTTCTACAGACACATTCCTTAAACTTCTAGACTTGAAATCTAATTTTCCTAACAGTCCCCCTTTTACACCTTCCCTTTGGAAGGTGTAATCTAAAAAGGGAAATTAGAAGGACCTCGTCCACCTAGATTTACAGTGTTATGTCACAAGTTGCAAATGGGTCGTCATGTGTGTCTGGGCTAGGATAAATGTCATGCACGTCATTATGGGTCTGTATATGTACTGTCCGTCATGTGGTATGAGGCTTCTCAAGTCTCTAGGCAACCCTCTAAGGTTGGCTGGATCAAAGTCAGAGTCATAGGTCGATACCTTAGTCAGAGCAAGTTGTCGGGCAGTGGAGTCATGTGAGGGGATGCTAGCTAGTGAGTGGTTTACACAACAGTGGATACGAATGGGAAGTATCCCACTGGCCACCCAAACCATCCAGGAAGAGCCCCATGAGGAGAACCAACCCCAGGGGTCGTAGCCTTCTGGTGGTGGGGTCAATGAGTCAAGAACGGCCTTGGAGTGAGCTAATAGAGAGGTTACGTTAGTAGACACATCTGGAATTAAAAAGTGGTTAAGCAACACCGTACACATTCCCCCCTGCTTTTACAGTAAGCAGGTCAAAGGTCTGTTGGTACTGCAATGAAAAAAAATTGTAATTAAAGCACACATACTCCCATGCCACTGCGAACAGCCAGAACCCCAAAAGACCCAAACTGCCCCAGTGTCCCCCTTTGCTGACTGGCTGGGGAAGAAAAAGATAGACAGACAGACAGACAGACAGACAGACAGACAGACAGACAGACAGACAGACAAAACCTCCTGTAGGCCGACCTGGTAAATAAATCAAGCATTTCATAAAGCAAATACATCAAACACAGAATATTGCTGGGCTTCTGGGTAGGTCTCCTGTCCGTTTCCTGTGTCTGTTAAAAATAGAGGCCCTCAATGCAATTAGGTTCCGTAAACTTTGTAATACATTTTCTACACATTTTTATTATTCAGGGGCGTCCCCCTTTTAGACCTGAAAATCGCTGGTTTGTGACTTTTTCGATCTGTGGTTAGTTCAACTGGGGAATGATCAGTCACTTAAGTTAACAGATGACTGTACAACAGTTAATACAATCGCAATGCTCCCCCCCACCTTTGAATTACTGACACTATTGTAATATTGTTTTGGGCTGCTACACCTCCATCATATCTGACTAAATTATTTTTAGCCTGTATTCACTCTCAACTAAACATACGCTGCGCCATCTGCCACTTGTTAACAACATTCCTCGTTCTTATTTTTTATTATTATTATATATACTAGACCATACCCGGTCGACGCATATCCGTGGGGGGATATGCACACATGATCTGGCAACCCCGGAGGCGACATTGTTTGACACATAAACGCTAATAAGAAGCTGAGATTTGATGAAATTGAAAAACGAGCTTCACAGTTAAGTTCAGATGGTAATGGTCAATGACTGTGGGCAAAATCAGAGCAATTGGTCCAGCCAGTGAGGAGAACCGGGTTGTGACACCACTAAAGACAGACAGAGGTTACTAGAATTATAGTAGGATATATATATTTTAGAATGATATCATACTCAAATAGTTATGAGCCCACTGCACCTCTTTTTTTTAACTATTCATTATCGCTAATAAGGTACATGTTTTCAAACCTACTTTTTATATTCAAATTTAAAAATGTAAACAACCCAATCCTTATACTTATTATACATTTTATTTCATTACTTCTGATATTCCCTCCTACCCTACAAGGCCATTTTATAGGATTTTAATTCCACTTTTTGTCATATTTCTAAACCTCACATTCCGCACTTACTTATTGAACTTACTAGATGCCATTTAAGTCTTCAAACTCCTTTCCAACATTTAAGAAATATTTAAACACGTCTAATCTATTCCATACTATACTCCGTTGATTTAGTACTCTTTTAATTCTGAACTTTTAATAGAAATACACTAAACTAAACTACTCTGTCTGTTCATAACCTCCACTTGACCTCCCATCTAGCTGACTCACTTGACCTCCCATCTAGCTGACTCATTGTGCACTAAACCCTGAGCGTACATGCACACTTCCTTTTACTTTTTTAACTACTACCTCACTTGTAATCTTTGGTCAGGGTGCCAGTCAGTGTATAGTTGTGTACAGTGTGAGTTTTCTCTGTACAACAATGTATCTGCTAATGGTCATATTCTACAGTGTGGTTGCAGGAGAGTTTTTCCATTCTGTTCTGTGGACTTTAATGTTAAAAACATAATACATCAGTAGGCTACTTGTCTCTCTCCCCCTTAAAAAACAAAAAAAATGTGTTTTTTCTTGTTTTTTTCTAAACATACAACTAAAGGTGCACTCTGCCCTACTTTGGCCATTCAATAATTTAATTACCAACTTGCCAGAGGAAAATTTGCTTTCACATGCTTGGGCCAGAGAGCCTGGTTTGACATCTTCCAGTGGCTCGGTAAATGGTCACATGGCAGCACTCCTCCTCCTGCCAGAAGACAAATGTACACATGTAAACAGTTTATGTTTTCCAGAGCACCCCCAAATGCCCAGTCGATACAGTTCCTTCTCCTGCACGTGTCGCATGTGCATTGTTTATATCCCAGGTCGCATAGACTGACCCCTTCCCGCCTGTAATATCACGTCCAAGAGCTGCAGACAGTGTCACTTCATGTGAAAAGGCAAATTGTCCAGACCATAAACCTCGTGGACCCCTCGGATGTGAACGCAATTATCCTCAGCATTCGGGTTATTTACTTTGAAAAATGGCAGTTATTATAGTGGGGCAGTTTAGCAGTTATAACGTTATTAACATTTATTCCCCAAAAAGTTTTGCTTCATGTGTGTGACATGCTGTTGTCGTGCGTATGGTTTCGTATGTGTACTGCCACTTAAGCAACTGTGTGTTGTGTGTGTCCGTGCGTGCATGCACTCTGACCTCTCTCCTACTCTGTCATACTCTCTTCTAATCACTTTTCTCTGCCTTCTATGCTGGTCCTGCTTAACCCTGTAACCTTCCTCCCCCTGCCTTAACACCCCTATAACTGGTCTGTTCCATTCTGCCTCATCTAAAAATTTTGCTGGCTCTGACCACCGTGTGTTTGCTCCCTTCTGGGTTGTATGCAATCACGGTCGAAGTGCCCCATACCATTGCAGTTAAAACATCTGACTTGGGACATGTCACGGGGACCCCTATAACCTCTTCTATAGTCCCCCTGCTGATAAGTGTTATTCCGCTGTTGTACCCAATTTTGTTGCATTTCCAACATTTGTTGCATTTGCTCAAATGAAAACATGTGTGTGGACTGTACCGGCTGTCCGGAGGTGGGTGTGGGTGCCACCGGCATCACAGGCTGTGTAGGCACTACGTTAAGAGCAGGCACATTCTTTTTGGCATTCTTTTTGGTCGTACTAAGCTGCTGTTCTACTTGTTGTATTTGTAATCTGAGAAGCCTTTTCTTCAGCTCAGCAATTTCCGCCATGTCACCTTTTTCTTTTAGGAATCTAACACAGCAGGGGACTATGGTACTGCTATTACTTCTGTACAAACAGCGTTTGACCACTCCCTAGTGAATGGCACAGTATTTCTTATACAACTGGTCTTCCGCAGTAATCTGTAACAAAACGGCTGGATGTGGCACTTATGATTCTCACTGAAAATGCCAATGTTTATGAACCCCCACGTTACAATCTATATAAGATAAAACATGAGACTATTCAGTTAAACACATTATAGCAGTGATTTATTACTGGGGAGTTTTCTGCCTGTGTGTGTGTGGGCGGCACCAGTACCCAAATCCTGTACTCTCTTCTCCCTTTTGTGAACCTCCAAATGGCAGTGCGAGGATTAAAGTGATATACTACTGGGGCTTAACTGTGAGTCTACATGCGTGTGCGTATATGTCAGTAGTGAACAAAAAGTATAATTATCACAATGAAGAGGTGTACTACAGCCAACCTAGAGCATAAACTTTAGAAGTACAAACAGGCTTGGCCTCAAAATGTTTTAAAAGTACCACAAACAAAAGTACTGAATGTGTGGAAACCACAGATCAAAGCAGTATGTCGTTAATCTTCAATGACAAGCCAACCAGCCGCACAGAGAAAGCAGCGGCCGTGCACGTTTTAGTGTTTATTCTACAAATCGCTATAAGTGGCCAAAATACATAAAACACACACAGTTCCTAGCGCCCAAAACCGTACTATGTAGGAAAATTATTTAGGGGTTTCCAAAAAAACGTCTTCACACTTTTTGCTTTTGTTGTCCTACACACTTCTTTCCTTTTTTCTTTTTCCTCCCAACTTTCTAATTTTTATTGTAAAAGTCTCTAGGAGCAGCCAGAATGCACAAATAGCACACACTTCTTAGCGCAATGAACTGTAGTATGTTATACAATGATTTAACAGTGAACTAGAAAGAGATAGACAGAAGAGATGCGACAATTGATTGATTGTCGCGAGTACACACCACCCAGCTTTTCCCCAATACAAACTCACATAGCGCGGCGCGCTATGTGAGGAATCCACCCACACAATAAATGTCAAGACTATATCTGTTATATTTCGGCAGTTTATCTCGGCAGCTATACTGTAAACTGATTTATGTCGGCAGTTATAATACTGTAATATCGCGGCAGGTATCTGTTATATTTCGGCAGTTTATCTCGGCAGCTATACTGTAAACTGATTTATGTCGGCAGTTATAATACTGTAATATCGCGGCAGGTATCTGTTATATTTCGGCAGTTTATCTCGGCAGCTATACTGTAAACTGATTTATGTCGGCAGTTGTCGGTTTAACCGCACTTTGTGTGACAACAAGATACTGGATCACTGTAAATGCTGCACTAGTGCGTTAAAATAACTGAGTTTACCTGGTAAATGTCTCTTCCCATAAATAACAGTCTTCCCTCAAACTCCCCAAGTCCGATTTTGCACAGTTAAAACACACAGCTTAATGACAATTCATTCACACCGCTAAATTTGGTTATACATCAATGTCCTACAATCGCTAAATTTATCTCCAATGCTTTGGGATTACGACAATTGCTTATCTCAGTCAAACAAACTCAGGTTAGAGTGATCAATCACTGAATTCGACGAAGCAGGTTTCAGCAAACCTTATAACTTAAACCTCCGGAGGCAAGTTTGTCCGACCAGAAAGCAACGTCGCGACCGACAGCTGAAATGATGTTCAGGCGGTCAACCTGCCAAGGATGCCGTCCCCCCAACAGAACGGGCCGTGGGGGTCACCAATTGAAATGATATATCTGCACCTTCACACCATAAGAGATAACCAAGGTGCAAGTTCAGAGGTTCTGTGAAATGGGGAGACGTTAAACACCCTTGAATAAAGTGACAGGAGATTTACAATTTGTAAGATCAAATCATTTATTATCCTTAAACTAAGTTTACAATTATTTCTGAGCCTATGAAACTATTAGAATGAATTATCAAACAAACAGTAAAGATACAATACCAATCAAATAACAGCGCGCTGGATACAAAAATCTCTCCCTCATCACAGAGTAATGATGCTCCAGACAGGGCGATATTTCTGCACTAAAGCATCCTTTCCCTATCCCAGCGTTACATCATAAAAACATTATCAAAAAGATCTTGATGTTGACTTCAGAGGACGAGGCTTCCTGCTGTTCTCACGCTGACTCCACACCATCGCCGTCACAGGCCTCTCCACTCCTCACCTCCCTTCGATGGTCCTACACTCCCTTCCTTTTGATTGCGATAAGCGTCTATGAACCCATTATAATTTAGCCAAAGTATATGGCATTTTTAATTTTCTATTTCCTGGCTGGGAACTAACACTCACTTCTGCTGTGTAATTTTATGTCATTTTGATATCCATATTAAAGCTTTTAGTATATTACCATAAGAGTATTACAACAAAGAATATACAATTGTTATGACCTAATATTACTTTTGAGGCATCCCTAGTGCCTGTCTTTTCAGTGAAACATTCCTCTGAAAAGGGAGTGAATGAGAGAGGGAAAGACAGGGCCTCTCTCACTATGATCTCCTCTCCTCCTTGGCAAACACACTTTCTTTGAATAAGGTTATAATGACATAGTTAAACTAAACCTTAACACTTTTAGTCATACTAATGATTGAAATATATGGTATATATACAGTACACAGTATAATAGTCTATATACCACTGTGTGGCTTCAGTGACTGAACTTAAAGCAGTTATATGTTTAAACAGCAGGATATAAACAGGAGCTTTTTACTCTTCTAAATTCCTCCATTTATGCAGTTTTCTACAGACACATTCCTTAAACTTCTAGACTTGAAATCTAATTTTCCTAACACTGCTCCACTAAATAGGGACATTCCTAAGCTGGTAGTGGACAGAGGAGGAAGGGGGGGCCAGAGGTGCAATAAGCGCCAGTCTTCCAACCTGTTAGTTGATCTAATGACTGACCTTTTAGGTTGTTATAAAGTCTCTGACTTTGACCATTAGACTTGCAGGGCTTCTTGGGGCTGGTCATGACCAGACCTATCTTCTACTACCCAGGCTGTGCTGTGAATCCTTTTATGTCTGCTAATAAACTCAAAGCTAAACGATGAAGTCGTGGTTCGGTCTTCTCTCTCTGCACGCACTCCACAATCTCATAACAACACATACCAAAGGGTGTGTGTGTGTGTGTGTGTGTGTGTGTGTGTGTGTGTGTGTGTGTGTGTGTGTGTGTGTGTGTGTGTGTGTGTGTGTGTGTCTGAACAGCAGCATCTGTATTCGTACTGTACCTCCCTGTGTTCCATGTGTGTGTGTGTGTGTGTGTGTGTGTGTGTGTGTGTGTGTGTGTGTGTGTGTGTGTGTGTGTGTGTGTGTGTGTGTGTGTGTGTGTGTGTGGGTAGACAACATGAGTTGTGTGTTTGAATGATAAAGGTCAAATTATTTTACCAAATGTGCATGAACTCCCATCAGAAGGCTCATGTTGTCTTTCCTGTATGTTATCTTTTTAATTGATTTACCCACCTTCGGAGAGGCCCTGTCCCACACTCCCACACACACACACACACACACACACACACACACACACACACACACACACACACACACACACACACACACACACACACACACACACACACACACACACACAGGCGACAACTCAATTCAAGTGGAAGAGAAGACTTTAGGCCTATAGGCCTATAAATTGTGCCTATAAATTGTGCTTTAAACTATAACATTAGTTAAAAAAAACTATATAAAGTTACATATCATGTTTTTAAATATCATAACGTTACAAAACGATACACCGTGTTGTTCTTTTTACTGTTTGTTAAGTAAGCCTGTCATAGCCATAACTGCATATTTTTGAAGCTGCAGTACATATTTCTGTAAGAGAAGCACTTCTCTCTGTAACTTTGCATTTTCGATCAGTATTAGATTCTTCTCTTTCTCCAATTCCAGTACATCAAAATGATAATCATGTGTGTACTTTTACTGCCTCATAATTGGCTCTTTGAGCAAGAGGCTAAAAAAGTGTAAAAGTTCACACAGCACAACTTATCTTTTTTTTTGGCTTCTCTGTGATTCATTACTTTTAAGGCCTAATAAAAAAGGCCATAGTCGTCCATCACAGCATCAATGTTCCATGCTTCTCACGACATGTGTGTGTGTGTGTGTGTGTGTGTGTGTGTGTGTGTGTGTGAGTGTGTGTGTGTGTGTGTGTGTGTGTGTGTGTGTGTGTGTGTGTGTGTGTGTGTGTGTGTGTGTGTGTGTGTGTGTGTGTAGGTAGACAACATGAGTTGTGTGTTTGAATGGTAAAGGTCAAATTATTTTACCAAATGTGCATGAACTCCCATCAGAAGGCTCATGTTGTCTTTCCTGTATATTATCTTTTTAATTGATTTAGCCACCATGGGAGAGGCAAGGTAGACAACATGAGTTGTGTGTTTGAATGGCAAAGGTCAAATTATTTTACCAAATGCATTAACTCCCATCAGAGGGCCCATGTTGGTTCATGATTAGTAAGTAGCTCTGCGGGTGCGTGAACTTCACCTGGGGAAGATACATTCCTGTTGATTTTACGCACAAAGGCCATGAGCATGCAACGGTCATAGACCAGGGTCTTGATTGAGATCTCCCCTAGTGAGATAAGCTCATTCATGAGAGTTAGGTCAGCACGAACCTCCAAGTATAAGTCCATCTGAAGCCTGTTTGAGTACCACTCTGGAGCGTGCATATCGAGCCTTGAGCGGATAGCCTGTAGCAATACATTGGCAGCTTTAACAGGCTTTGTAAGGTTGCAACCGCTGGGGACTTTTGTTAGAAGAGCCTTGATCTCACTTAAGTCCAAGAGGCACGATTCCGATATGGTCTTTGGCACCATCAGTTGAATTCTTTCTTCCATTCGGGCCCCGTAGGCCAAGGCCTCTGACCAGGGCTCTGGTCCCTCTGCACCAGGTCTGCTACTTGTCAGCGTCAAAAACTCAATCAGGGGGAGATCGCAACGCACCTTCGCGTTCAGATCTCGCCACACCTGCATGTAACGAAAGTACAGAATCTCATATGACCTTATGAAGTGCCTCAAGGCTTCGGAGTCTGAAAAATGACACTTGAGTGCTTCTGTCACAGAGAGCACGTCCTGTTCCGATGAGGGTTCTGCACTGCAAGCGACATTCGCCAGTGTGCTTGTGGATATGGCCAGAATTTCACTTACAAAATCTTTACGTCCCAGTGCGGCCTCCACAATGTGCTTAAGGTGCTTGTTGCCACCGTGGTCTGTCTTCAGCGAAGGGAATCGCTCCAGGACTGATCTGAAGCCTAAAATAAATTCTTGCAATGCGTGGGCATAGCGGAATAATGTTCGATCGTATTGGTCCACAGCAGCGTTGAACTGGGCTGCATGTTTGTCACACTCTGGGCATATTTTTCCCCCGAGTATGGGAGGGTTTTGCACTGCTGCTTGCTCATCATTTCTCTCATAACACCAGCGGACAACCCTATGGCGTAGGTGGTAAGAGTGGTTCGTCGAGTTTTCGGCCAAGGCTGGTTCTTCCGACATCTCGTCATCTTCCGACATCTCGTCTTCACTCTGGGAAACATCCAACTCAACGTTTTCGCTTGAGATACTATTATTCTCTTCCAAGTACGAGCACATACTGTTCACTGTTGAGGAAGACAATACTAGATCAGCATAATTCATCGTATCCCCCCCCAGAGATCCATTATTGGGCTCCACAGAACTAAAGATGTTACTGTACACTTGACTGAGCATATCAAATACTAATTCTCCATTATTCTGAAAAAGCAAAACATTATCAGATCTCTGTCCAGAATCTTCACTCCAGAAAGAAAATGCCATGGCAGAGCCAACTTGGCTATCGAAGCCCGATGTGGCCATACAGCTAATTAATACGCTTCCGCTGGATCCATGCAACTATGGATTTGCACACATTTTCACGATTTAAAAAAAAATAGCAGATCTGCAAGCTATGAGCTTTTTTTTTTAAATGTTGGGAAACATTTTGCCAACATTTACACATGACACAGATGCTTTCCAGGTCTTAGAATAGAGTTAAATCAAAATATTTGCACACATTTTCACGATTTTTCAAAAAAATAGCAGATCCACAAGCTTACAGCATGTAGATCTTGTAGTTAGATTGTTGTCTTGCTCTTTTTTTGTGTAAATCCTCAATATTCTGATATTCTCTACAAGCTCATAGCACGGCACCGAGTGCCGCGCTACGAGCTTGTAGATCTGCTATTTTTGAAAAATCATGAAAATATGAAAATATGGGGTTTCCACCCCTGACTGAGAGGTGGGGGCTTACACACACACACACACACACACACACACACACACACACACACACACACACACACACACACACACACACACACACACACACACACACACACACACACACACTGTGCTCCCGTTTTCATCACAGTATTAACTTGACAGTTGCTTCTCTCAAACATGTTCTGCAGCTCATTTACAAGGAGGCCTGTGACGTATGCAAGTGCAGCAAATATGTACAAGAAGGAAAAAAAAGGGAATGCCTTTTTGCAAGCTGCCTTTCATCACCTACAAATGCAGAGAAAACATGCTGCAGCAACTAACTTTGTAGATGCTGCATATGTCTTCAAAGAAACAGATCCAAAAAAGGGGATAACCTGTTTGACCCAAGCTATTGAAGCCTACACTGACATGGGGTGGTTCACCAACGCAGCCATAATTCACATCTCCATTGCTGCAATATATGAGACCAAGCTGGTTGAAGTTGATAAGGCTATTGGTCATTATGAACAGGCAGCAGACTATTACAAGAGAGAAGGTTACACCCGCAGTGCAAACAAGTGCCTAGTCAAAGTTGCAACCTATGCAGCTCAGCTGGAGCAGTACCCAAAAGCCATTGAGATGTATGAACATCTTGGAACCCATGCAATGAAAAGTACACTGCCTTATTACATGGCAAAAGATCACTTCTTCAAAGCAGCGCTCTGTCACTTCTGTGTACATATGCTGAATGCAAAACTTGCGGTACAGAAGTATGAAGAAATGTTTCCAGCCTTTTCACGTTCTCGAGAATGCAAGCTGTTGAAGAAACTTCTATATGCCTTTGAGGAACGAAATGTTGACATGTATACCGATTCGGTGAAGGAATTTGACGATATCTCCAAACTGGACAATTGTCTCTCTGCCATGCTACTAAAAATTAAGAGAACCATACAGAATGACACAGACCTGTTGACACAGACCTGCTTTGACCCCCACAGGGGCTTCAAGAGGGGGGGAGAGGGAGAGAGAGAGAGAGGGGGAGAGAGAGAGGGAGAGAGAGAGAGAGAGGGAGGGAGTTTTTATTAACTCAACTTATCATGACCAGATTATTTTTTATGTCTTCTGACTTGCCTGTAGCTCTCCTGTGACCACTGTAAAACAAGTCACTTTGTTCTGGTCAAAACCTGCTTGGTAATTTGCACGTGTGACTGCCATTGTTTCCCTTACTGTTTTTCAATGAGCTTTCTGTTCTGAAATGCTGCCCTTGTTAATGTATCTCTTGTCCAATGCACCCCTTTGTGTCCCTTTGTGTCCAATGCACCCCAGTGTGTAATTCAACTACCTGGAGGAACCGTAATTCAACTACCTG
This sequence comes from Gymnoscopelus microlampas, assembly GCF_963454915.1. NCBI lineage: Eukaryota > Metazoa > Chordata > Actinopteri > Myctophiformes > Myctophidae > Gymnoscopelus > Gymnoscopelus microlampas. The sequence continues at coordinate 36,658,351 of NC_139961.1, read as the reverse complement.
GAGGAACCCTGAAAACTGCCTGATCCACCAGACAGTACTCAATAGTTCTATGTTCAAAAACTGTTTGAGCTCCGGGAAAGGGGTACAACTCATACACACAGTTGTGGGTCCTCGTCCTATCTGAAGGAAATTCAGATGAAATGTTAGCTGCAGTATAAACCTAGGCAACTTCCTCCCGTCTGTAACTATTCTCCTAACCAAGGAGGCCATGAGAGGTTTCAGAAACCTTTAGAGGATTTTTCCTTTGCCTCGAGCAGATATGATGGAAGGTCAGGTTGCAACGAAAGAGTATGAACTATGCTTGCTAGCTTGAAAATGGCTTTTATGACCTGTGAGTGTGTATGTTTGTTTGTTGAAAATAAGTTAAAATAAAAAATATACAAAACCCCTATTTTCAAGACAGCCTAGACAAAAAACCTATGAGAGTTACAGTGCAGCTGCTATATTTAAAGTCAAAGTACTCAAAGTATCACAGAAACAGAGAGGTACTTAGAAAGTACCCAAAGTAATGAGTACAAAAAGTAATCCATACTAGAGTAGTTGAGGTACTTGAACATTGAAATAGGCACACCTGATTGGTTAGCAGCTACACAGCAGTGTTTTGTTAAGTTTATGGCCCACAAGAGACACAGGGAGCCTCATATTTCCCCAGTGCGGAATGCACACATATCAATGGGGGAAGGTTAAGACACACACACACCCCCCCACACACACACACCCCCCCACACCCCCCCACACACACACACACACACACACACACACACACACACACACACACACACACAAAAGCAGCCTCAGATTTGGTGAAGGATCCAAGCAACTCACTCAAACAGGCTTCAGATGACTAGGGGAGATCTCAATCAAGACCCTGGTCTATGACCGTTGCATGCTCATGGCCTTTGTGCGTAAAATCAACAGGAATGTATCTTCCCCAGGTGTTGAAGCTAGCTAGCTCAGAGAGCCTATGAAAAATTTTGTACAGGCACTTATCACATAAGGGAGAGGTATTGGGATATATGGCATGAAGCCTTGACTTTGAATAGTGTAGTCTGTGCACAACTTTGAACTGAACCAGGGTGTGTCTGGCATTTATAGAACTGGAATGAATTTCACCCAAAATTGACTCCCAAAGATCTTCCGAAATTGTAATATCCAAATCCCTCTCCCAGTCGCACCTAGATTTATCACTGGAAACAACATCAGAAGCCTGTAGAATGTCATAGAAAGAGGAAACTGAACCCATAAAACCAGGTGTAAGCTGAAGAATACTGTCTAGTATATTGTGCCAACTCAGGCAACAAGTGTTTGGAGTTTCCAGAACTTCCTACAGTAAAACATCACAAATTACAGTCCAGACTTTGAAGGCCACGTGGATCAACTTCTGCAACTTCAATCAGCACTACCAAGGTGTGCTTCAACTGAGTTTACCAAATGAAATCGTTTGACCTACACTCACACTAGTTTGTCATAATACTTCTGGTATTCTGTCAGAATACCTCAAATCCAAATGAACTAATTTTGCCCTGAACTGAATTTGACCTGAAGACACATTTAGAGAGAGACACTTCACATTCAGAGAGAACAGACAGAGAGATACTGTAGACAGTCTCACGCTAGACGTTGCTGCCATCTGCTGATGAAAAGTACGAACAACAAATAGAACTATACAGAGAATAAATAGGCCATAAGTATTTGCTTGTCTTATTACAGATATGGGTTAGTTAGTATAGTGCAGAGGACTAGAATAACAATTATTCAATTATCGCTATATGATTTTAAGATCAGTTGTTTGTTGAAATATATACAACAACAACAACAGTATAAGTATAAAATTATTGGTATCAAAATGTACCAAAAGTAAAAGTACTACAATGTTTGAAAATAGTAGATCTACAAGCCCACAACATTGTGAGCTTGTAGATCGGCTATTTTCAAATAGCCTAGGTATAACATAGGGCTAAATTGGTTAATGTATGTCTTATAGTGTAATTTATATCTGCAAAGTAAATAGTAACAAAAGTTGAGCGATATGAGCTTGTAGATCTGCTATTTTCAAATAGCCATAGTATAAAATGTGGTTAAAGTGGTTAAAATGATTGTGACGCCATATTAACAGGTTTTGCTGGGGACCCCCTGGTACCCCCTCAAGGATCCCTGGGGGTCCCCGGATCCCACTTTGAGAACCAATGCTTTACACCACTGTATGAGCCATTGTACAATTGTGCTGAAAGTGTTGTGCTTCAACTCAGGCAACAAGTGTTTGGAGTTTCCAGAACTTCCTACAGTAAAACATCACAAATTACAGTCCAGACTTTGAAGGCCACGTGGATCAACTTCTGCAACTTCAATCAGCACTACCAAGGTGTGCTTCAACTGAGTTTACCAAATGAAATCGTTTGACCTACACTCACACTAGTTTGTCATAATACTTCTGGTATTCTGTCAGAATACCTCAAATCCAAATGAACTAATTTTGCCCTGAACTGAATTTGACCTGAAGACACATTTAGAGAGAGACAAATCACATTCAGAGAGAACAGACAGAGAGATACTGTAGACAGTCTCACGCTAGACGTTGCTGCCATCTGCTGATGAAAAGTACGAACAACAAATAGAACTATACAGAGAATAAATAGGCCATAAGTATTTGCTTGTCTTATTACAGATATGGGTTAGTTAGTATAGTGCAGAGAGAAAACATACTGCTTCCAGACAGAGAGAAAACAGAAAACTCCAAACACTCGTTGCCTCTTCACAGTAAACCAAAGTGTTGTAAACAAATGAGTAAACCTGTGTATTTTCATGTGTGTGTCTGTGTGTGTTCATCCAGTATGTTTCAGCCAAACATGTATACATGGGGGGAGAAAATCCCCTAAGAATGACAAGAACAATGAATAGATAAGTAAAACACTTGTTTTATTTTTTTTTATTACAATGAGAAAACAATTGTAATCCTGTCCTTAAAGGGAGATCCAACTAATTTTGGAAACATATGACTGTGGGAGCCACAGCACTCCTGGGTTCTGACAGAGATAAGAAGACAGAGATTTCCATGTGATGGTTGAAGAGGACCTAGACAAATGTTCTCCTCCCTCTGCTACCACCTGACTCAATCATGTCCTCCCCATCTCCTACCCCATGCCTCCGATCCTTATGCCTCCGATCCCAAAGGATTGCAGCCTCATGGAATGGGTCAAACTCCTCCGGATCTTCCTCTGGATGATCCCCCTCCGTAATGATTTCTAAGCCTCCTCCTCTCTTTTCCTCATATCCTTCTCCGTCTCCCTCCAAATGTAACAGTTCAGAGGCCATGGCCTCTTTCTTGCTGTTAACTTTCGGCAACAGCAATCCCTTTTCCATCAAGTCAATGTACTGGGTTTGAGTGGGAGATGATGACACTAAGTCCAGAATAGACTCAAAAACATTGTCCACCATAGAGTCCACGACTTGCTCTACCACAGATTTGGTAGATGCATTGGTCTCCTGAAAATTCTCAAAATCACTCATTGTGTCCTTTCAGTTGCAGGATAATCTTGACTAAGGTTATTGGTGGATTAAGGCTGGTAGTTGTCCTCTTATCTCTTTTATTTTCTTCTTCTTCTCTTTCTGAAGCTTACAAGCAAACTGTCTGTCTGAGGGTTAGGGGTTGTCTGGTTAGTCTCTTTTCTTCCTCCACTCCTTTTTTGACGTTTTATTTAAGTTTTTACAAGAAACAGCGCCCCAAGTGGTTTGCAACGATAATACAACTTCCTGTTCTTCTGATCCCATTTGCCCAGCTGAAACTCATTATCAAACCCTAGCAGCTGCAGGTGGTATTGCTGCTGATTACCAATGTAACTATGAATTACGTAAACAATAGGAATATATCTGTTATTTCCCCTCTGTAAACCCTGGTTAGGGTTAGGGTTAGGTATAGGGTTCGTTAACGTCGGAAAGGCGACATGTCGGAAAGGCGAAATGCACCCGTTTTCTGTGCCTCCCATCCGACG
>NC_139961.1:36641673-36654162 GCF_963454915.1 Gymnoscopelus microlampas | reverse complement strand
CCGCTAAATTTGGTTATACATCAATGTCCTACAATCGCTAAATTTATCTCCAATGCTTTGGGATTACGACAATTGCTTATCTCAGTCAAACAAACTCAGGTTAGAGTGATCAATCACTGAATTCGACGAAGCAGGTTTCAGCAAACCTTATAACTTAAACCTCCGGAGGCAAGTTTGTCCGACCAGAAAGCAACGTCGCGACCGACAGCTGAAATGATGTTCAGGCGGTCAACCTGCCAAGGATGCCGTCCCCCCAACAGAACGGGCCGTGGGGGTCACCAATTGAAATGATATATCTGCACCTTCACACCATAAGAGATAACCAAGGTGCAAGTTCAGAGGTTCTGTGAAATGGGGAGACGTTAAACACCCTTGAATAAAGTGACAGGAGATTTACAATTTGTAAGATCAAATCATTTATTATCCTTAAACTAAGTTTACAATTATTTCTGAGCCTATGAAACTATTAGAATGAATTATCAAACAAACAGTAAAGATACAATACCAATCAAATAACAGCGCGCTGGATACAAAAATCTCTCCCTCATCACAGAGTAATGATGCTCCAGACAGGGCGATATTTCTGCACTAAAGCATCCTTTCCCTATCCCAGCGTTACATCATAAAAACATTATCAAAAAGATCTTGATGTTGACTTCAGAGGACGAGGCTTCCTGCTGTTCTCACGCTGACTCCACACCATCGCCGTCACAGGCCTCTCCACTCCTCACCTCCCTTCGATGGTCCTACACTCCCTTCCTTTTGATTGCGATAAGCGTCTATGAACCCATTATAATTTAGCCAAAGTATATGGCATTTTTAATTTTCTATTTCCTGGCTGGGAACTAACACTCACTTCTGCTGTGTAATTTTATGTCATTTTGATATCCATATTAAAGCTTTTAGTATATTACCATAAGAGTATTACAACAAAGAATATACAATTGTTATGACCTAATATTACTTTTGAGGCATCCCTAGTGCCTGTCTTTTCAGTGAAACATTCCTCTGAAAAGGGAGTGAATGAGAGAGGGAAAGACAGGGCCTCTCTCACTATGATCTCCTCTCCTCCTTGGCAAACACACTTTCTTTGAATAAGGTTATAATGACATAGTTAAACTAAACCTTAACACTTTTAGTCATACTAATGATTGAAATATATGGTATATATACAGTACACAGTATAATAGTCTATATACCACTGTGTGGCTTCAGTGACTGAACTTAAAGCAGTTATATGTTTAAACAGCAGGATATAAACAGGAGCTTTTTACTCTTCTAAATTCCTCCATTTATGCAGTTTTCTACAGACACATTCCTTAAACTTCTAGACTTGAAATCTAATTTTCCTAACACTGCTCCACTAAATAGGGACATTCCTAAGCTGGTAGTGGACAGAGGAGGAAGGGGGGGCCAGAGGTGCAATAAGCGCCAGTCTTCCAACCTGTTAGTTGATCTAATGACTGACCTTTTAGGTTGTTATAAAGTCTCTGACTTTGACCATTAGACTTGCAGGGCTTCTTGGGGCTGGTCATGACCAGACCTATCTTCTACTACCCAGGCTGTGCTGTGAATCCTTTTATGTCTGCTAATAAACTCAAAGCTAAACGATGAAGTCGTGGTTCGGTCTTCTCTCTCTGCACGCACTCCACAATCTCATAACAACACATACCAAAGGGTGTGTGTGTGTGTGTGTGTGTGTGTGTGTGTGTGTGTGTGTGTGTGTGTGTGTGTGTGTGTGTGTGTGTGTGTGTGTGTGTCTGAACAGCAGCATCTGTATTCGTACTGTACCTCCCTGTGTTCCATGTGTGTGTGTGTGTGTGTGTGTGTGTGTGTGTGTGTGTGTGTGTGTGTGTGTGTGTGTGTGTGTGTGTGTGTGTGTGTGTGTGTGTGTGTGGGTAGACAACATGAGTTGTGTGTTTGAATGATAAAGGTCAAATTATTTTACCAAATGTGCATGAACTCCCATCAGAAGGCTCATGTTGTCTTTCCTGTATGTTATCTTTTTAATTGATTTACCCACCTTCGGAGAGGCCCTGTCCCACACTCCCACACACACACACACACACACACACACACACACACACACACACACACACACACACACACACACACACACACACACACACACACACACACACACACACACAGGCGACAACTCAATTCAAGTGGAAGAGAAGACTTTAGGCCTATAGGCCTATAAATTGTGCCTATAAATTGTGCTTTAAACTATAACATTAGTTAAAAAAAACTATATAAAGTTACATATCATGTTTTTAAATATCATAACGTTACAAAACGATACACCGTGTTGTTCTTTTTACTGTTTGTTAAGTAAGCCTGTCATAGCCATAACTGCATATTTTTGAAGCTGCAGTACATATTTCTGTAAGAGAAGCACTTCTCTCTGTAACTTTGCATTTTCGATCAGTATTAGATTCTTCTCTTTCTCCAATTCCAGTACATCAAAATGATAATCATGTGTGTACTTTTACTGCCTCATAATTGGCTCTTTGAGCAAGAGGCTAAAAAAGTGTAAAAGTTCACACAGCACAACTTATCTTTTTTTTTGGCTTCTCTGTGATTCATTACTTTTAAGGCCTAATAAAAAAGGCCATAGTCGTCCATCACAGCATCAATGTTCCATGCTTCTCACGACATGTGTGTGTGTGTGTGTGTGTGTGTGTGTGTGTGTGTGTGTGTGTGTGTGTGTGTGTGTGTGTGTGTGTGTGTGTGTGTGTGTGTGTGTGTGTGTGTGTGTGTGTGTGTGTGTGTGTGTGTGTGTAGGTAGACAACATGAGTTGTGTGTTTGAATGGTAAAGGTCAAATTATTTTACCAAATGTGCATGAACTCCCATCAGAAGGCTCATGTTGTCTTTCCTGTATATTATCTTTTTAATTGATTTAGCCACCATGGGAGAGGCAAGGTAGACAACATGAGTTGTGTGTTTGAATGGCAAAGGTCAAATTATTTTACCAAATGCATTAACTCCCATCAGAGGGCCCATGTTGGTTCATGATTAGTAAGTAGCTCTGCGGGTGCGTGAACTTCACCTGGGGAAGATACATTCCTGTTGATTTTACGCACAAAGGCCATGAGCATGCAACGGTCATAGACCAGGGTCTTGATTGAGATCTCCCCTAGTGAGATAAGCTCATTCATGAGAGTTAGGTCAGCACGAACCTCCAAGTATAAGTCCATCTGAAGCCTGTTTGAGTACCACTCTGGAGCGTGCATATCGAGCCTTGAGCGGATAGCCTGTAGCAATACATTGGCAGCTTTAACAGGCTTTGTAAGGTTGCAACCGCTGGGGACTTTTGTTAGAAGAGCCTTGATCTCACTTAAGTCCAAGAGGCACGATTCCGATATGGTCTTTGGCACCATCAGTTGAATTCTTTCTTCCATTCGGGCCCCGTAGGCCAAGGCCTCTGACCAGGGCTCTGGTCCCTCTGCACCAGGTCTGCTACTTGTCAGCGTCAAAAACTCAATCAGGGGGAGATCGCAACGCACCTTCGCGTTCAGATCTCGCCACACCTGCATGTAACGAAAGTACAGAATCTCATATGACCTTATGAAGTGCCTCAAGGCTTCGGAGTCTGAAAAATGACACTTGAGTGCTTCTGTCACAGAGAGCACGTCCTGTTCCGATGAGGGTTCTGCACTGCAAGCGACATTCGCCAGTGTGCTTGTGGATATGGCCAGAATTTCACTTACAAAATCTTTACGTCCCAGTGCGGCCTCCACAATGTGCTTAAGGTGCTTGTTGCCACCGTGGTCTGTCTTCAGCGAAGGGAATCGCTCCAGGACTGATCTGAAGCCTAAAATAAATTCTTGCAATGCGTGGGCATAGCGGAATAATGTTCGATCGTATTGGTCCACAGCAGCGTTGAACTGGGCTGCATGTTTGTCACACTCTGGGCATATTTTTCCCCCGAGTATGGGAGGGTTTTGCACTGCTGCTTGCTCATCATTTCTCTCATAACACCAGCGGACAACCCTATGGCGTAGGTGGTAAGAGTGGTTCGTCGAGTTTTCGGCCAAGGCTGGTTCTTCCGACATCTCGTCATCTTCCGACATCTCGTCTTCACTCTGGGAAACATCCAACTCAACGTTTTCGCTTGAGATACTATTATTCTCTTCCAAGTACGAGCACATACTGTTCACTGTTGAGGAAGACAATACTAGATCAGCATAATTCATCGTATCCCCCCCCAGAGATCCATTATTGGGCTCCACAGAACTAAAGATGTTACTGTACACTTGACTGAGCATATCAAATACTAATTCTCCATTATTCTGAAAAAGCAAAACATTATCAGATCTCTGTCCAGAATCTTCACTCCAGAAAGAAAATGCCATGGCAGAGCCAACTTGGCTATCGAAGCCCGATGTGGCCATACAGCTAATTAATACGCTTCCGCTGGATCCATGCAACTATGGATTTGCACACATTTTCACGATTTAAAAAAAAATAGCAGATCTGCAAGCTATGAGCTTTTTTTTTTAAATGTTGGGAAACATTTTGCCAACATTTACACATGACACAGATGCTTTCCAGGTCTTAGAATAGAGTTAAATCAAAATATTTGCACACATTTTCACGATTTTTCAAAAAAATAGCAGATCCACAAGCTTACAGCATGTAGATCTTGTAGTTAGATTGTTGTCTTGCTCTTTTTTTGTGTAAATCCTCAATATTCTGATATTCTCTACAAGCTCATAGCACGGCACCGAGTGCCGCGCTACGAGCTTGTAGATCTGCTATTTTTGAAAAATCATGAAAATATGAAAATATGGGGTTTCCACCCCTGACTGAGAGGTGGGGGCTTACACACACACACACACACACACACACACACACACACACACACACACACACACACACACACACACACACACACACACACACACACACACACACACACACACTGTGCTCCCGTTTTCATCACAGTATTAACTTGACAGTTGCTTCTCTCAAACATGTTCTGCAGCTCATTTACAAGGAGGCCTGTGACGTATGCAAGTGCAGCAAATATGTACAAGAAGGAAAAAAAAGGGAATGCCTTTTTGCAAGCTGCCTTTCATCACCTACAAATGCAGAGAAAACATGCTGCAGCAACTAACTTTGTAGATGCTGCATATGTCTTCAAAGAAACAGATCCAAAAAAGGGGATAACCTGTTTGACCCAAGCTATTGAAGCCTACACTGACATGGGGTGGTTCACCAACGCAGCCATAATTCACATCTCCATTGCTGCAATATATGAGACCAAGCTGGTTGAAGTTGATAAGGCTATTGGTCATTATGAACAGGCAGCAGACTATTACAAGAGAGAAGGTTACACCCGCAGTGCAAACAAGTGCCTAGTCAAAGTTGCAACCTATGCAGCTCAGCTGGAGCAGTACCCAAAAGCCATTGAGATGTATGAACATCTTGGAACCCATGCAATGAAAAGTACACTGCCTTATTACATGGCAAAAGATCACTTCTTCAAAGCAGCGCTCTGTCACTTCTGTGTACATATGCTGAATGCAAAACTTGCGGTACAGAAGTATGAAGAAATGTTTCCAGCCTTTTCACGTTCTCGAGAATGCAAGCTGTTGAAGAAACTTCTATATGCCTTTGAGGAACGAAATGTTGACATGTATACCGATTCGGTGAAGGAATTTGACGATATCTCCAAACTGGACAATTGTCTCTCTGCCATGCTACTAAAAATTAAGAGAACCATACAGAATGACACAGACCTGTTGACACAGACCTGCTTTGACCCCCACAGGGGCTTCAAGAGGGGGGGAGAGGGAGAGAGAGAGAGAGGGGGAGAGAGAGAGGGAGAGAGAGAGAGAGAGGGAGGGAGTTTTTATTAACTCAACTTATCATGACCAGATTATTTTTTATGTCTTCTGACTTGCCTGTAGCTCTCCTGTGACCACTGTAAAACAAGTCACTTTGTTCTGGTCAAAACCTGCTTGGTAATTTGCACGTGTGACTGCCATTGTTTCCCTTACTGTTTTTCAATGAGCTTTCTGTTCTGAAATGCTGCCCTTGTTAATGTATCTCTTGTCCAATGCACCCCTTTGTGTCCCTTTGTGTCCAATGCACCCCAGTGTGTAATTCAACTACCTGGAGGAACCCTGAAAACTGCCTGATCCACCAGACAGTACTCAATAGTTCTATGTTCAAAAACTGTTTGAGCTCCGGGAAAGGGGTACAACTCATACACACAGTTGTGGGTCCTCGTCCTATCTGAAGGAAATTCAGATGAAATGTTAGCTGCAGTATAAACCTAGGCAACTTCCTCCCGTCTGTAACTATTCTCCTAACCAAGGAGGCCATGAGAGGTTTCAGAAACCTGATTTAGAGGATTTTTCCTTTGCCTCGAGCAGATATGATGGAAGGTCAGGTTGCAACGAAAGAGTATGAACTATGCTTGCTAGCTTGAAAATGGCTTTTATGACCTGTGAGTGTGTATGTTTGTTTGTTGAAAATAAGTTAAAATAAAAAATATACAAAACCCCTATTTTCAAGACAGCCTAGACAAAAAACCTATGAGAGTTACAGTGCAGCTGCTATATTTAAAGTCAAAGTACTCAAAGTATCACAGAAACAGAGAGGTACTTAGAAAGTACCCAAAGTAATGAGTACAAAAAGTAATCCATACTAGAGTAGTTGAGGTACTTGAACATTGAAATAGGCACACCTGATTGGTTAGCAGCTACACAGCAGTGTTTTGTTAAGTTTATGGCCCACAAGAGACACAGGGAGCCTCATATTTCCCCAGTGCGGAATGCACACATATCAATGGGGGAAGGTTAAGACACACACACACCCCCCCACACACACACACCCCCCCACACCCCCCCCCACACACACACACACACACACACACACACACACACACACACACACACACACACACACACACACACACACACACACACACACACACACACTCCCTTTGGTATGTGTAGTAAAAAAAAGGCATGCAATTGCTTACAATGAAACAGTAAACAATGAAGTGTGGGGTGGTTTACTTGCAACCAGGAAGGTTTGGGGCGAGGGAAGCCCACTGGATGAGCTGATGCGTCAGTCTAACACTGACGTGACAAAATTGTTGTCGCCATATGCCCCTGAAGCCCTGGTCAAGGGTTTGGCTCTTGTCTCTGGAGGTGGTGGATACAATAATATACCCGATCTTACCAAAAAAGCAGCCTCAGATTTGGTGAAGGATCCAAGCAACTCACTCAAACAGGCTTCAGATGACTAGGGGAGATCTCAATCAAGACCCTGGTCTATGACCGTTGCATGCTCATGGCCTTTGTGCGTAAAATCAACAGGAATGTATCTTCCCCAGGTGTTGAAGCTAGCTAGCTCAGAGAGCCTATGAAAAATTTTGTACAGGCACTTATCACATAAGGGAGAGGTATTGGGATATATGGCATGAAGCCTTGACTTTGAATAGTGTAGTCTGTGCACAACTTTGAACTGAACCAGGGTGTGTCTGGCATTTATAGAACTGGAATGAATTTCACCCAAAATTGACTCCCAAAGATCTTCCGAAATTGTAATATCCAAATCCCTCTCCCAGTCGCACCTAGATTTATCACTGGAAACAACATCAGAAGCCTGTAGAATGTCATAGAAAGAGGAAACTGAACCCATAAAACCAGGTGTAAGCTGAAGAATACTGTCTAGTATATTGTGCCAACTCAGGCAACAAGTGTTTGGAGTTTCCAGAACTTCCTACAGTAAAACATCACAAATTACAGTCCAGACTTTGAAGGCCACGTGGATCAACTTCTGCAACTTCAATCAGCACTACCAAGGTGTGCTTCAACTGAGTTTACCAAATGAAATCGTTTGACCTACACTCACACTAGTTTGTCATAATACTTCTGGTATTCTGTCAGAATACCTCAAATCCAAATGAACTAATTTTGCCCTGAACTGAATTTGACCTGAAGACACATTTAGAGAGAGACACTTCACATTCAGAGAGAACAGACAGAGAGATACTGTAGACAGTCTCACGCTAGACGTTGCTGCCATCTGCTGATGAAAAGTACGAACAACAAATAGAACTATACAGAGAATAAATAGGCCATAAGTATTTGCTTGTCTTATTACAGATATGGGTTAGTTAGTATAGTGCAGAGGACTAGAATAACAATTATTCAATTATCGCTATATGATTTTAAGATCAGTTGTTTGTTGAAATATATACAACAACAACAACAGTATAAGTATAAAATTATTGGTATCAAAATGTACCAAAAGTAAAAGTACTACAATGTTTGAAAATAGTAGATCTACAAGCCCACAACATTGTGAGCTTGTAGATCGGCTATTTTCAAATAGCCTAGGTATAACATAGGGCTAAATTGGTTAATGTATGTCTTATAGTGTAATTTATATCTGCAAAGTAAATAGTAACAAAAGTTGAGCGATATGAGCTTGTAGATCTGCTATTTTCAAATAGCCATAGTATAAAATGTGGTTAAAGTGGTTAAAATGATTGTGACGCCATATTAACAGGTTTTGCTGGGGACCCCCTGGTACCCCCTCAAGGATCCCTGGGGGTCCCCGGATCCCACTTTGAGAACCAATGCTTTACACCACTGTATGAGCCATTGTACAATTGTGCTGAAAGTGTTGTGCTTCAACTCAGGCAACAAGTGTTTGGAGTTTCCAGAACTTCCTACAGTAAAACATCACAAATTACAGTCCAGACTTTGAAGGCCACGTGGATCAACTTCTGCAACTTCAATCAGCACTACCAAGGTGTGCTTCAACTGAGTTTACCAAATGAAATCGTTTGACCTACACTCACACTAGTTTGTCATAATACTTCTGGTATTCTGTCAGAATACCTCAAATCCAAATGAACTAATTTTGCCCTGAACTGAATTTGACCTGAAGACACATTTAGAGAGAGACAAATCACATTCAGAGAGAACAGACAGAGAGATACTGTAGACAGTCTCACGCTAGACGTTGCTGCCATCTGCTGATGAAAAGTACGAACAACAAATAGAACTATACAGAGAATAAATAGGCCATAAGTATTTGCTTGTCTTATTACAGATATGGGTTAGTTAGTATAGTGCAGAGAGAAAACATACTGCTTCCAGACAGAGAGAAAACAGAAAACTCCAAACACTCGTTGCCTCTTCACAGTAAACCAAAGTGTTGTAAACAAATGAGTAAACCTGTGTATTTTCATGTGTGTGTCTGTGTGTGTTCATCCAGTATGTTTCAGCCAAACATGTATACATGGGGGGAGAAAATCCCCTAAGAATGACAAGAACAATGAATAGATAAGTAAAACACTTGTTTTATTTTTTTTTATTACAATGAGAAAACAATTGTAATCCTGTCCTTAAAGGGAGATCCAACTAATTTTGGAAACATATGACTGTGGGAGCCACAGCACTCCTGGGTTCTGACAGAGATAAGAAGACAGAGATTTCCATGTGATGGTTGAAGAGGACCTAGACAAATGTTCTCCTCCCTCTGCTACCACCTGACTCAATCATGTCCTCCCCATCTCCTACCCCATGCCTCCGATCCTTATGCCTCCGATCCCAAAGGATTGCAGCCTCATGGAATGGGTCAAACTCCTCCGGATCTTCCTCTGGATGATCCCCCTCTGTAATGATTTCTAAGCCTCCTCCTCTCTTTTCCTCATATCCTTCTCCGTCTCCCTCCAAATGTAACAGTTCAGAGGCCATGGCCTCTTTCTTGCTGTTAACTTTCGGCAACAGCAATCCCTTTTCCATCAAGTCAATGTACTGGGTTTGAGTGGGAGATGATGACACTAAGTCCAGAATAGACTCAAAAACATTGTCCACCATAGAGTCCACGACTTGCTCTACCACAGATTTGGTAGATGCATTGGTCTCCTGAAAATTCTCAAAATCACTCATTGTGTCCTTTCAGTTGCAGGATAATCTTGACTAAGGTTATTGGTGGATTAAGGCTGGTAGTTGTCCTCTTATCTCTTTTATTTTCTTCTTCTTCTCTTTCTGAAGCTTACAAGCAAACTGTCTGTCTGAGGGTTAGGGGTTGTCTGGTTAGTCTCTTTTCTTCCTCCACTCCTTTTTTGACGTTTTATTTAAGTTTTTACAAGAAACAGCGCCCCAAGTGGTTTGCAACGATAATACAACTTCCTGTTCTTCTGATCCCATTTGCCCAGCTGAAACTCATTATCAAACCCTAGCAGCTGCAGGTGGTATTGCTGCTGATTACCAATGTAACTATGAATTACGTAAACAATAGGAATATATCTGTTATTTCCCCTCTGTAAACCCTGGTTAGGGTTAGGGTTAGGGTTAGGTATAGGGTTCGTTAACGTCGGAAAGGCGACATGTCGGAAAGGCGAAATGCACCCCTTAGGCTGGGCTGCTAAAGGTTACAAGTGCCATTTTTCAGCAGTGACATTTTGTTAGTTAGTGCTGCATTCATAAACATGACGATTGCTCATTCAGTCAGTCTGCCAAATGAAAAAAGCTTACAGCACCTGGTATTCCCAGGCGGTCTCCCATCCAAGTACTAACCAGGCCCGACCCTGCTTAGCTTCCAAGATCGGACGAGATCGGGCGTGTTCAGGGTGGTATGGCCGTAAGCAACAGCAGCAGCGGCCGGTAGGCCTTATATAGATGACAGTGGCCCTGCTGTGGAGTGTGTTTATTCCTTTACTCTACTTAGGCTGGGCTGCTAAAGGTTACAAGTGCCATTTTTCAGCAGTGACATTTTGTTAGTTAGTGCTGCATTCATAAACATGACGATTGCTCATTCAGTCAGTCTGCCAAATGAAAAAAGCTTACAGGACCTGGTATTCCCAGGCGGTCTCCCATCCAAGTACTAAACAGGCCCGACCCTGCTTAGCTTCCGAGATCGGACGAGATCGGGTGTGTTCAGGGTGGTATGGCCGTAAGGAACAGCAGCAGCGGCCGGTAGGCCTTATATAGATGACAGTGGCCCTGCTGTTTATTCCTTTACTCTACTTAGGCTGGGCTGCTAAAGGTTACAACTACCATTTTTCAGCAGTGACATTTTGTTAGTTAATGCTGCATTCATAAACATGACGATTGCTCATTCAGTCAGTCTGCCAAATGAAAAAAGCTTACAGCACCTGGTATTCCCAGGCGGTCTCCCATCCAAGTACTAACCAGGCCTGACCCTGCTTAGCTTCCGGGATCGGACGAGATCGGGCGTGTTCAGGGTGGTATGGCCGTAAGCAACAGCAGTAGCGGCCGGTAGGCCTTATATAGATGACAGTGGCCCTGCTGTGGAGTGTGTTTATTCCTTTACTCTACTTAGGCTGGGCTGCTAAAGGTTACAAGTGCCATTTTTCAGCAGTGACATTTTGTTAGTTAGTGCTGCATTCATAAACATGACGATTGCTCATTCAGTCAGTCTGCCAAATGAAAAAAGCTTACAGCACCTGGTATTCCCAGGCGGTCTCCCATTCAAGTACTAACCAGGCCCGACCCTGCTTAGCTTCCGAGATCGGACGAGATCGGGCGTGTTCAGGGTGGTATGGCCGTAAGCAACAGCAGCAGCGGCCGGTAGGCCTTATATAGATGACAGTGGCCCTGCTGTGGAGTGTGTTTATTCCTTTACTCTACTTAGGCTGGGCTGCTAAAGGTTACAAGTGCCATTTTTCAGCAGTGACATTTTGTTAGTTAGTGCTGCATTCATAAACATGACGATTGCTCATTCAGTCAGTCTGCCAAATGAAAAAAGCTTACAGCACCTGGTATTCCCAGGCGGTCTCCCATTCAAGTATTAACCAGGCCCAACCCGCTTAGCTTCCGAGATCGGACGAGATCGGGTGTGTTCAGGGTGGTATGGCCGTAAGCAACAGCAGCAGCGGCCGGTAGGCCTTATATAGATGACAGTGGCCCTGCTGTGGAGTGTGTTTATTCCTTTACTCTACTTAGGCTGGGCTGCTAAAGGTTACAAGTGCCATTTTTCAGCAGTGACATTTTGTTAGTTAGTGCTGCATTCATAAACATGACGATTGCTCATTCAGTCAGTCTGCCAAATGAAAAAAGCTTACAGCACCTGGTATTCCCAGGCGGTCTCCCATCCAAGTACTAACCAGGCCCGACCCTGCTTAGCTTCCGAGATCGGACGAGATCGGGAGTGTTCAGGGTGGTATGGCCGTAAGCAACAGCAGCAGCGGCCGGTAGGCCTTATATAGATGACAGTGGCCCTGCTGTGGAGTGTGTTTATTCCTTTACTCTACTTAGGCTGGGCTGCTAAAGGTTACAAGTGCCATTTTTCAGCAGTGACATTTTGTTAGTTAGTGCTGCATTCATAAACATGACGATTGCTCATTCAGTCAGTCTGCCAAATGAAAAAAGCTTACAGCACCTGGTATTCCCAGGCGGTCTCCCATTCAAGTACTAACCAGGCCCGACCCTGCTTAGCTTCCGAGATCGGACGAGATCGGGCGTGTTCAGGGTGGTATGGCCGTAAG
>NC_139961.1:36609173-36626673 GCF_963454915.1 Gymnoscopelus microlampas | reverse complement strand
TGACGATTGCTCATTCAGTCAGTCTGCCAAATGAAAATAGCTTACAGCACCTGGTATTCCCAGGCGGTCTCCCATCCAAGTACTAACCAGGCCCGACCCTGCTTAGCTTCCGAGATCGGACGAGATCGGGCGTGTTCAGGGTGGTATGGCCGTAGCCGGTAGGTGTTATATAGATGACAGTGGCCCTGCTGTGGAGTGTGTTTATTCCTTTACTCTACTTAGGCTGGGCTGCTAAAGGTTACAAGTGCCATTTTTCAGCAGTGACATTTTGTTAGTTAGTGCTGCATTCATAAACATGACGATTGCTCATTCAGTCAGTCTGCCAAATGAAAAAAACTTACAGCACCTGGTATTCCCAGGCGGTCTCCCATTCAAGTACTAACCAGGCCCGACCCTGCTTAGCTTCCGAGATCGGACGAGATCGGGCGTGTTCGACAGTGGCCCTGCTGTGGAGTGTGTTTATTCCTTTACTCTACTTAAGCTGGGCTGCTAAAGGTTACAAGTGCCATTTTTCAGCAGTGACATTTTGTTAGTTAGTGCTGCATTCATAAACATGACGATTGCTCATTCAGTCAGTCTGCCAAATGAAAAAAGCTTACAGCACCTGGTATTCCCAGGCGGTCTCCCATTCAAGTACTAACCAGGCCCGACCCTGCTTAGCTTCCGAGATCGGACGAGATCGGGTGTGTTCAGGGTGGTATGGCCGTAAGCAACAGCAGCAGCGGCCGGTAGGCCTTATATAGATGACAGTGGCCCTGCTGTGGAGTGTGTTTATTCCTTTACTCTACTTGGGCTGGGCTGCTAAAGGTTACAAGTGACATTTTTCAGCAGTGACATTTTGTTAGTTAGTGCTGCATTCATAAACATGACGATTGCTCATTCAGTCAGTCTGCCAAATGAAAAAAGCTTACAGCACCTGGTATTCCCAGGCGGTCTCCCATCCAAGTACTAACCAGGCCCGACCCTGCTTAGCTTCCGAGATCGGACGAGATCGGGAGTGTTCAGGGTGGTATGGCCGTAAGCAACAGCAGCAGCGGCCGGTAGGCCTTATATAGATGACAGTGGCCCTGCTGTGGAGTGTGTTTATTCCTTTACTCTACTTAGGCTGGGCTGCTAAAGGTTACAAGTGCCATTTTTCAGCAGTGACATTTTGTTAGTTAGTGCTGCATTCATAAACATGACGATTGCTCATTCAGTCAGTCTGCCAAATGAAAAAAGCTTACAGCACCTGGTATTCCCAGGCGGTCTCCCATTCAAGTACTAACCAGGCCCGACCCTGCTTAGCTTCCGAGATCGGACGAGATTGGGCGTGTTCAGGGTGGTATGGCCGTAAGCAACAGCAGCAGCGGCCGGTAGGCCTTATATAGATGACAGTGGCCCTGCTGTGGAGTGTGTTTATTCCTTTACTCTACTTAGGCTGGGCTGCTAAAGGTTACAAGTGACATTTTTCAGCAGTGACATTTTGTTACTTAGTGCTGCATTCATAAACATGACGATTGCTCATTCAGTCAGTCTGCCAAATGAAAATAGCTTACAGCACCTGGTATTCCCAGGCGGTCTCCCATCCAAGTACTAACCAGGCCCGACCCTGCTTAGCTTCCGAGATCGGACGAGATCGGGCGTGTTCAGGGTGGTATGGCCGTAGCCGGTAGGTGTTATATAGATGACAGTGGCCCTGCTGTGGAGTGTGTTTATTCCTTTACTCTACTTAGGCTGGGCTGCTAAAGGTTACAAGTGCCATTTTTCAGCAGTGACATTTTGTTAGTTAGTGCTGCATTCATAAACATGACGATTGCTCATTCAGTCAGTCTGCCAAATGAAAAAAACTTACAGCACCTGGTATTCCCAGGCGGTCTCCCATTCAAGTACTAACCAGGCCCGACCCTGCTTAGCTTCCGAGATCGGACGAGATCGGGCGTGTTCGACAGTGGCCCTGCTGTGGAGTGTGTTTATTCCTTTACTCTACTTAAGCTGGGCTGCTAAAGGTTACAAGTGCCATTTTTCAGCAGTGACATTTTGTTAGTTAGTGCTGCATTCATAAACATGACGATTGCTCATTCAGTCAGTCTGCCAAATGAAAAAAGCTTACAGCACCTGGTATTCCCAGGCGGTCTCCCATTCAAGTACTAACCAGGCCCGACCCTGCTTAGCTTCCGAGATCGGACGAGATCGGGTGTGTTCAGGGTGGTATGGCCGTAAGCAACAGCAGCAGCGGCCGGTAGGCCTTATATAGATGACAGTGGCCCTGCTGTGGAGTGTGTTTATTCCTTTACTCTACTTGGGCTGGGCTGCTAAAGGTTACAAGTGACATTTTTCAGCAGTGACATTTTGTTAGTTAGTGCTGCATTCATAAACATGACGATTGCTCATTCAGTCAGTCTGCCAAATGAAAAAAGCTTACAGCACCTGGTATTCCCAGGCGGTCTCCCATCCAAGTACTAACCAGGCCCGACCCTGCTTAGCTTCCGAGATCGGACGAGATCGGGAGTGTTCAGGGTGGTATGGCCGTAAGCAACAGCAGCAGCGGCCGGTAGGCCTTATATAGATGACAGTGGCCCTGCTGTGGAGTGTGTTTATTCCTTTACTCTACTTAGGCTGGGCTGCTAAAGGTTACAAGTGCCATTTTTCAGCAGTGACATTTTGTTAGTTAGTGCTGCATTCATAAACATGACGATTGCTCATTCAGTCAGTCTGCCAAATGAAAAAAGCTTACAGCACCTGGTATTCCCAGGCGGTCTCCCATCCAAGTACTAACCAGGCCCAACCCTGCTTAACTTCCGAGATCGGACGAGATCGGGCGTGTTCAGGGTGGTATGGCCGTAAGGAACAGCAGCAGCGGCCGGTAGGCCTTATATAGATGACAGTGGCCCTGCTGTGGAGTGTGTTTATTCCTTTACTCTACTTAGGCTGGGCTGCTAAAGGTTACAAGTGACATTTTTCAGCAGTGACATTTTGTTAGTTAGTGCTGCATTCATAAACATGACGATTGCTCATTCAGTCAGTCTGCCAAATGAAAAAAGCTTAGAGCACCTGGTATTCCCAGGCGGTCTCCCATCCAAGTACTAACCAGGCCCGACCCTGCTTAGCTTCCGAGATCGGACGAGATCGGGCGTTTTCTGGGTGGTATGGCCGTAAGCAACAGCAGCAGCGGCCGGTAGGCCTTATATAGATGACAGTGGCCCTGCTGTGGAGTGTGTTTATTCCTTTACTCTACTTAGGCTGGGCTGCTAAAGGTTACAAGTGACATTTTTCAGCAGTGACATTTTGTTAGTTAGTGCTGCATTCATAAACATGACGATTGCTCATTCAGTCAGTCTGCCAAATGAAAAAAGCTTACAGCACCTGGTATTCCCAGGCGGTCTCCCATTCAAGTACTAACCAGGCCCGACCCTGCTTAGCTTCCGAGATCGGACGAGATCGGGCGTGTTCAGGGTGGTATGGCCGTAAGCAACAGCAGCAGCGGCCGGTAGGCCTTATATAGATGACAGTGGCCCTGCTGTGGAGTGTGTTTATTCCTTTACTCTACTTAGGCTGGGCTGCTAAAGATTACAAGTGCCATTTTTCAGCAGTGACATTTTGTTAGTTAGTGCTGCATTCATAAACATGACGATTGCTCATTCAGTCAGTCTGCCAAATGAAAAAAGCTTACTGCACCTGGTATTCCCAGGCTGTCTCCCATCCAAGTACTAACCAGGCCCGACCCTGCTTAGCTTCCGAGATCGGACGAGATCGGGCGTGTTCAGGGTGGTATGGCCGTAAGCAACAGCAGCAGCGGCCGGTAGGCCTTATATAGATGACAGTGGCCCTGCTGTGGAGTGTGTTTATTCCTTTACTCTACTTAGGCTGGGCTGCTAAAGGTTACAAGTGCCATTTTTCAGCAGTGACATTTTGTTAGTTAGTGCTGCATTCATAAACATGACGATTGCTCATTCAGTCAGTCTGCCAAATGAAAAAAGCTTACAGCACCTGGTATTCCCAGGCGGTCTCCCATCCAAGTACTAACCAGGCCCAACCCTGCTTAACTTCCGAGATCGGACGAGATCGGGCGTGTTCAGGGTGGTATGGCCGTAAGGAACAGCAGCAGCGGCCGGTAGGCCTTATATAGATGACAGTGGCCCTGCTGTGGAGTGTGTTTATTCCTTTACTCTACTTAGGCTGGGCTGCTAAAGGTTACAAGTGCCATTTTTCAGCAGTGACATTTTGTTAGTTAGTGCTGCATTCATAAACATGACGATTGCTCATTCAGTCAGTCTGCCAAATGAAAAAAGCTTACAGCACCTGGTATTCCCAGGCTGTCTCCCATCCAAGTACTAACCAGGCCCAACCCTGCGTAACTTCCGAGATCGGACGAGATCGGGCGTGTTCAGGGTGGTATGGCCTTAAGCAACAGCAGCAGCGGCCGGTAGGCCTTATATAGATGACAGTGGCCCTGCTGTGGAGTGTGTTTATTCCTTTACTCTACTTAGGCTGGGCTGCTAAAGGTTACAAGTGCCATTTTTCAGCAGTGACATTTTGTTAGTTAGTGCTGCATTCATAAACATGACGATTGCTCATTCAGTCAGTCTGCCAAATGAAAAAAGCTTACAGCACCTGGTATTCCCAGGCGGTCTCCCATTCAAGTACTAACCAGGCCCGACCCTGCTTAGCTTCCGAGATCGGACGAGATCGGGCGTGTTCAGGGTGGTATGGCCGTAAGCAACAGCAGCAGCGGCCGGTAGGCCTTATATAGATGACAGTGGCCCTGCTGTGGAGTGTGTTTATTCCTTTACTCTACTTAGGCTGGGCTGCTAAAGGTTACAATTGCCATTTTTCAGCAGTGACATTTTGTTAGTTAGTGCTGAATTCATAAACATGGCGATTGCTCATTCAGTCAGTCTGCCAAATGAAAAAAGCTTACAGCACCTGGTATTCCCAGGCGGTCTCCCATTCAAGTACTAACCAGGCCCGACCCTGCTTAGCTTCCGAGATCGGACGAGATCGGGCGTGTTCAGGGTGGTATGGCCGTAAGCAACAGCAGCAGCGGCCGGTAGGCCTTATATAGATGACAGTGGCCCTGCTGTGGAGTGTGTTCATTCCTTTACTCTACTTAGGCTGGGCTGCTAAAGGTTACAAGTGCCATTTTCAGCAGTGACATTTTGTTAGTTAGTGCTGCATTCATAAACATGACGATTGCTCATTCAGTCAGTCTGCCAAATGAAAAAAGCTTACAGCAACTGGTATTCCCAGGCGGTCTCCCATCCAAGTACTAACCAGGCCCGACCCTGCTTAGCTTCCGAGATCGGACGAGATCGGGCGTGTTCAGGGTGGTATGGCCGTAAGCAACAGCAGCAGCGGCCGGTAGGCCTTATATAGATGACAGTGGCCCTGCTGTGGAGTGTGTTTATTCCTTTACTCTACTTAGGCTTGACTGCTAAAGGTTACAAGTGCCATTTTTCAGCAGTGACATTTTGTTAGTTAGTGCTGCATTCGTAAACATGACGATTGCTCATTCAGTCAGTCTGCCAAATGAAAAAAGCTTACAGCACCTGGTATTCCCAGGCGGTCTCCCATTCAAGTACTAACCAGGCCCGACCCTGCTTAGCTTCCGAGATCGGACGAGATCGGGCGTGTTCAGGGTGGTATGGCCGTAAGCAACAGCAGCAGCGGCCGGTAGGCCTTATATAGATGACAGTGGCCCTGCTGTGGAGTGTGTTTATTCCTTTACTCTACTTAGGCTGGGCTGCTAAAGGTTACAAGTAGGGCCGGGACTTTATCGCGTTAATTTCGATGAATTAATTACAGAAAAATTATCGCGTTAAAAAAATTGACGCATTTTAATCGCACTTATTTTTGCCCCGCGGAACGTTTCTCACGGGACGAGTTTCAGACGGACCGTTTGTCCCGGTGCACCAAGCAACATGCATGTGTCTCGTCTGGTCTCAGACAACAACAAACTGCAGGCAACGCAGTGCATGAAAGCATGAATGAAGACGGCGCACCCGATAGCCTGCTTGATAATGTTGGCTGGGCTGCCCCCCCGAACCCCCGCCCCCCGGGAGAGAGGGGGGGGGGGGGGGGGGGGGGGGGGGGGCGATGCGGTGCGGGTCACATGCGCGCGGATTATTTTTATTCATTAATTAATTAAACGACGATAAAACAACAGTGACAACACACTCTACCTGCAATGTAGAAGTACTATGTTACAATTAAAAGTCCGGAATTCAAAATGTACTTGAGTAAAAGTATAAAAGTATCAAAATGTATTTAAAGTACCAACAGTTAAAGTACTCAAATCTTTTGAAAATAGCAGATCTACAAGCTCACAATGCATGTAGATGGCTATTTTCTAATGGCCGATATAGGGCTGAAGTGGTTACTGTATGTTTTGTAATAATAATAATCAAAATCTACAAAGTAACTAGTAACTAAAGTTTTCAAATAATTTTAGCGGAGTATAAGTGTAATATTTGACTCTGAGATGTAGTGGAGTAGAAGTAAAAGTATTAGAAATTGGAAATACTTGAGTAAAGTAAAAAATACCTCAAAATTGTACTTAAGTGCAGTACTTGAGAACATGTACTTAAAGACGTTTACCAAAATCCATTTGAAAACACATTTTCTCACTGTTCTCAGGTCAAATATTGATGTGCGATTAAAATGCGATTAATTTAGATTAATTAATTACAAAGCCTCTAATTAATTAGATAATTTTTTTTAATCGAGTCCCAGCCCTAGTTACAAGTGCCATTTTTCAGCAGTGACATTTTGTTAGTTAGTGCTGCATTCATAAACATGACGATTGCTCATTCAGTCAGTCTGCCAAATGAAAAAAGCTTACAGCACCTGGTATTCCCAGGCGGTCTCCCATTCAAGTACTAACCAGGCCCGACCCTGCTTAGCTTCCGAGATCGGACGAGATCGGGCGTGTTCAGGGTGGTATGGCCGTAAGCAACAGCAGCAGCGGCCGGTAGGCCTTATATAGATGACAGTGGCCCTGCTGTGGAGTGTGTTTATTCCTTTACTCTACTTAGGCTGGGCTGCTAAAGGTTACAAGTGCCATTTTTCAGCAGTGACATTTTGTTAGTTAGTGCTGAATTCATAAACATGGCGATTGCTCATTCAGTCAGTCTGCCAAATGAAAAAAGCTTACAGCACCTGGTATTCCCAGGCGGTCTCCCATTCAAGTACTAACCAGGCCCGACCCTGCTTAGCTTCCGAGATCGGACGAGATCGGGCGTGTTCAGGGTGGTATGGCCGTAAGCAACAGCAGCAGCGGCCGGTAGGCCTTATATAGATGACAGTGGCCCTGCTGTGGAGTGTGTTCATTCCTTTACTCTACTTAGGCTGGGCTGCTAAAGGTTACAAGTGCCATTTTCAGCAGTGACATTTTGTTAGTTAGTGCTGCATTCATAAACATGACGATTGCTCATTCAGTCAGTCTGCCAAATGAAAAAAGCTTACAGCAACTGGTATTCCCAGGCGGTCTCCCATCCAAGTACTAACCAGGCCCGACCCTGCTTAGCTTCCGAGATCGGACGAGATCGGGCGTGTTCAGGGTGGTATGGCCGTAAGCAACAGCAGCAGCGGCCGGTAGGCCTTATATAGATGACAGTGGCCCTGCTGTGGAGTGTGTTTATTCCTTTACTCTACTTAGGCTTGACTGCTAAAGGTTACAAGTGCCATTTTTCAGCAGTGACATTTTGTTAGTTAGTGCTGCATTCGTAAACATGACGATTGCTCATTCAGTCAGTCTGCCAAATGAAAAAAGCTTACAGCACCTGGTATTCCCAGGCGGTCTCCCATTCAAGTACTAACCAGGCCCGACCCTGCTTAGCTTCCGAGATCGGACGAGATCGGGCGTGTTCAGGGTGGTATGGCCGTAAGCAACAGCAGCAGCGGCCGGTAGGCCTTATATAGATGACAGTGGCCCTGCTGTGGAGTGTGTTTATTCCTTTACTCTACTTAGGCTGGGCTGCTAAAGGTTACAAGTAGGGCCGGGACTTTATCGCGTTAATTTCGATGAATTAATTACAGAAAAATTATCGCGTTAAAAAAATTGACGCATTTTAATCGCACTTATTTTTGCCCCGCGGAACGTTTCTCACGGGACGAGTTTCAGACGGACCGTTTGTCCCGGTGCACCAAGCAACATGCATGTGTCTCGTCTGGTCTCAGACAACAACAAACTGCAGGCAACGCAGTGCATGAAAGCATGAATGAAGACGGCGCACCCGATAGCCTGCTTGATAATGTTGGCTGGGCTGCCCCCCCGAACCCCCGCCCCCCGGGAGAGAGGGGGGGGGGGGGGGGGGGGGGGGCGATGCGGTGCGGGTCACATGCGCGCGGATTATTTTTATTCATTAATTAATTAAACGACGATAAAACAACAGTGACAACACACTCTACCTGCAATGTAGAAGTACTATGTTACAATTAAAAGTCCGGAATTCAAAATGTACTTGAGTAAAAGTATAAAAGTATCAAAATGTATTTAAAGTACCAACAGTTAAAGTACTCAAATCTTTTGAAAATAGCAGATCTACAAGCTCACAATGCATGTAGATGGCTATTTTCTAATGGCCGATATAGGGCTGAAGTGGTTACTGTATGTTTTGTAATAATAATAATCAAAATCTACAAAGTAACTAGTAACTAAAGTTTTCAAATAATTTTAGCGGAGTATAAGTGTAATATTTGACTCTGAGATGTAGTGGAGTAGAAGTAAAAGTATTAGAAATTGGAAATACTTGAGTAAAGTAAAAAATACCTCAAAATTGTACTTAAGTGCAGTACTTGAGAACATGTACTTAAAGACGTTTACCAAAATCCATTTGAAAACACATTTTCTCACTGTTCTCAGGTCAAATATTGATGTGCGATTAAAATGCGATTAATTTAGATTAATTAATTACAAAGCCTCTAATTAATTAGATAATTTTTTTTAATCGAGTCCCAGCCCTAGTTACAAGTGCCATTTTTCAGCAGTGACATTTTGTTAGTTAGTGCTGCATTCATAAACATGACGATTGCTCATTCAGTCAGTCTGCCAAATGAAAAAAGCTTACAGCACCTGGTATTCCCAGGCGGTCTCCCATCCAAGTACTAACCAGGCCCGACCCTGCTTAGCTTCCGAGATCGGACGAGATCGGGCGTGTTCAGGGTGGTATGGCCGTAAGCAACAGCAGCAGCGGCCGGTAGGCCTTATATAGATGACAGTGGCCCTGCTGTGGAGTGTGTTTATTCCTTTACTCTACTTAGGCTGGGCTGCTAAAGGTTACAAGTGCTATTTTTCAGCAGTGACATTTTGTTAGTTAGTGCTGCATTCATAAACATGACGATTGCTCATTCAGTCAGTCTGACAAATGAAAAAAGCTTACAGCACCTGGTATTCCCAGGCGGTCTCCCATCCAAGTACTAACCAGGCCTGACCCTGCTTAGCTTCCGAGATCGGACGAGATCGGGCGTGTTCAGGATGGTATGGCCGTAAGCAACAGCAGCAGCGGCCGGTAGGCCTTATATAGATGACAGTGGCCCTGCTGTGGAGTGTGTTTATTCCTTTACTCTACTTAGGCTGGGCTGCTAAAGGTTACAAGTGCCATTTTTCAGCAGTGACATTTTGTAAGTTAGTGCTGCATTCATAAACATGACGATTGCTCATTCAGTCAGTCTGCCAAATGAAAAAAGCTTACAGCACCTCGTATTCCCAGGCGGTCTCCCATCCAAGTACTAACCAGGCCCGACCCTGCTTAGCTTCTGTGGTAAATTGATACACATTTATGGACTTATAGAGCCAATCTGAACACACACACAGAGACATGAGGCTGATACTGAGTGGTCGACAGTGCACATTCCAGAGAACACTAGATGTCCAGTTCAAAGGATGCTTCCCAGAGGGCATCTGACCTTAGCTGACCTTTAGGGTCTTGGGGTGTTGTTCTTCTGCACAATGGACACACACAGAAGAAGAGATGTAGCACACACACCTAGCTCCGTGCACATCCAATGTATGCAAGTACCCACACACACATGTGAAGTCTGCCTATATATACTGTGAGGACAAAGAAACCGTCCCTTGTCCTTGCCCTTCTTCTTCTTGCTCTGTTCTGTTCCGGCCACACCATGTAGCAGCAAGGCTGACATGTGCTCCTGTGCTCTGTACTCTGTTTTGTCCAATAAATCGACTTGAGGAACATTACTGGTCTGGACCTTTCAACTTCTTCTCCTTATTGTAATAAACTACAATTGGCGAACCAGCAATATACAATACTTTGGCGAACCAGCCAGGACGTGTAAATGGTTTGGTCTTTTTCCAGCTAGGACGTGTAAATGGTTTGGTCTTTTTTAGACTACAGTGCTGGACACTGGAGTGTCTGTGACCGTTCCACACGAGAAGAACTTGAGAAGAGGAGTACAAGCTGTGATTTTCTTTTGGGAAGAACATTTTTTTGAAAGCTCATCCGGACCAGATGCAGACCATCTTCCTACACAGATGCAGACCCACCAGAGGAGCAGGCTATGGGAAATTGACAAGAACTGATTTTCAACTGATCTACGATGGAACCTCACAGCACTAACCCTGTGATGACACTAGAACTCAGCCTCACAGCATCAACCCCTGTGACGACATGGAAGACAAGAAGTAAAAAGAGGGTTACAGGAAAACTTCAGAGTAGTATGGACAGAGGACAGCAGCATGTTGGCTTGCTAGCTGCACAGACAGCTGCAGCAAGGATGCAACCAGGGAACAGCACTCAGCACTGAGGGGCACAGATGGCCCCCACCCATTCTTTGCCTATGCCACAGGATCCATTTCTCCTCCGTGTGACTGGACTTTGTGTTTGTGGACTGGATGGAAGGTTTAACATGTTTCAATGTTTGTCTGTCTTTTCAACAGGTTGTTTGTTGATGTTATATGTTTGTTGATATTTAGCTGACTAAATTGACATGAGGAGTATTAGAGGAAAGTTGACATGTGGAATAAAAAGAGTCAACAAGGTATTTGCCACGAATGTGAAGATTATTTGTTTTTATGGCCTAACCTCTGGCATTTTAACATTTCAATTGAGCGGGTCCGACAGAGGTTCGGAAGCTCTTGTCCTTGGAAAACAGAGATTTAAAGTACAAACAGATGTATTATCTTACATGTCCTAAATTTGAAAATTGGGGAGAGTTTTTACACACAAACCAGCAGATCTATTATTCTGTAAGTGAGTGAAGACGAAGCTGTATCAACTAGTGTTTTGTTGAATGAATGTTGGTTCTATGTTTGTGATAATGGTGATTTAAACTGCGGAGTGTTTGGCTGCCGTTTTATTGCAGTGTTGTAAAGGATTATTTTTCACTCTCTGGTCTCTTGTATCAAATGTGGAGTTTTTTATTTTCGTTGTTGAGCTACTGGGAACTGTTGAGTTGCGGCCGAGGGCTGCTACTTATTCACTGAAAACTGTGGTTTTCCGTGAGATTGTGATGTTGTGAATATGTTTAACATTTTTTCCTAGAGTTTAAGGAACAGAGAGACCTGCACACTGATTGGAAGGGGAATGCATTTTGATGCGACGTGAGCATCCTATGTATTTTCTGTGAATACGATTTTCTGAGTTGTTTTATTTTTAAGCTTGTTTTATTGGGAAATAAGTTCCAGTGTTGCCGGTTATCGTCAGACGAGCGTCATGTGATCCATGGCTACGCAGTGATCGTAAGCCGACACGTTTCTAAATACTGATATTCTTGCATGATTTGTGGAACAGTTTGTCTATTTTTATTTTGAAATTGAATGTGAATCACCTTATGACAATACTGTGTAATCTTAATGCCTGTTTTTATGTCTGATTGTGTCCCAGTACTTTGTCTATCAAGGGGGGCCAATGTGATGTTGTGGTGTGATGAGTTCTGTCTTTTTGAGGAGTATGTTTTTGAAGTATGGTTTTCTTACTTGTGTTTGATTTTCTTCATTGTACCCTTGTTTACGAAGGACCAATAGGGCCCTCCGTAGGGGGGAATGTGGTAAATTGATACACATTTATGGACTTATAGAGCCAATCTGAACACACACACAGAGACATGAGGCTGATACTGAGTGGTCGACAGTGCACATTCCAGAGAACACTAGATGTCCAGTTCAAAGGATGCTTCCCAGAGGGCATCTGACCTTAGCTGACCTTTAGGGTCTTGGGGTGTTGTTCTTCTGCACAATGGACACACACAGAAGAAGAGATGTAGCACACACACCTAGCTCCGTGCACATCCAATGTATGCAAGTACCCACACACACATGTGAAGTCTGCCTATATATACTGTGAGGACAAAGAAACCGTCCCTTGTCCTTGCCCTTCTTCTTCTTGCTCTGTTCTGTTCCGGCCACACCATGTAGCAGCAAGGCTGACATGTGCTCCTGTGCTCTGTACTCTGTTTTGTCCAATAAATCGACTTGAGGAACATTACTGGTCTGGACCTTTCAACTTCTTCTCCTTATTGTAATAAA
This sequence comes from Gymnoscopelus microlampas, assembly GCF_963454915.1. Taxonomy (NCBI): domain Eukaryota; kingdom Metazoa; phylum Chordata; class Actinopteri; order Myctophiformes; family Myctophidae; genus Gymnoscopelus; species Gymnoscopelus microlampas. The sequence continues at coordinate 36,614,213 of NC_139961.1, read as the reverse complement.
CTACAATTGGCGAACCAGCAATATACAATACTTCCAAGATCGGGCGTGTTCAGGGTGGTAAGGCCGTAAGCAACAGCAGCAGCGGCCGGTAGGCCTTATATAGATGACAGTGGCCCTGCTTTGGAGTGTGATTATTCCTTTACTCTACTTAGGCTGGGCTGCTAAAGGTTAGAAGTGCCATTTTTCAGCAGTGACATTTTGTTAGTTAGTGCTGCATTCATAAACATGACGATTGCTCATTCAGTCAGTCTGCCAAATGAAAAAAGCTTACAGCACCTGGTATTCCCAGGCTGTCTCCCACCCAAGTACTAACCAGGCCCAACCCTGCGTAACTTCCGAGATCGGACGAGATCGGGCGTGTTCAGGGTGGTATGGCCTTAAGCAACAGCAGCAGCGGCCGGTAGGCCTTATATAGATGACAGTGGCCCTGCTGTGGAGTGTGTTTATTCCTTTACTCTACTTAGGCTGGGCTGCTAAAGGTTACAAGTGCCATTTTTCAGCAGTGACATTTTGTTAGTTAGTGCTGCATTCATAAACATGACGATTGCTCATTCAGTCAGTCTGCCAAATGAAAAAAGCTTACTGCACCTGGTATTCCCACGCCGTCTCCCATCCAAGTACTAACCAGGCCCGACCCTGCTTAGCTTCCGAGATCGGACGAGATCGGGCGTGTTCAGGGTGGTATGGCCGTAAGCAACAGCAGCAGCGGCCGGTAGGCCTTATATAGATGACAGTGGCCCTGCTGTGGAGTGTGTTTATTCCTTTACTCTACTTAGGCTGGGCTGCTAAAGGTTACAAGTGCCATTTTTCAGCAGTGACATTTTGTTAGTTAGTGCTGCATTCATAAACATGACGATTGCTCATTCAGTCAGTCTGCCAAATGAAAAAAGCTTACAGCACCTGGTATTCCCAGGCGGTCTCCCATCCAAGTACTAACCAGGCCCAACCCTGCTTAACTTCCGAGATCGGACGAGATCGGGCGTGTTCAGGGTGGTATGGCCGTAAGGAACAGCAGCAGGGGCCGGTAGGCCTTATATAGATGACAGTGGCCCTGCTGTGGAGTGTGTTTATTCCTTTACTCTACTTAGGCTGGGCTGCTAAAGGTTACAAGTGCCATTTTTCAGCAGTGACATTTTGTTAGTTAGTGCTGCATTCATAAACATGACGATTGCTCATTCAGTCAGTCTGCCAAATGAAAAAAGCTTACAGCACCTGGTATTCCCAGGCTGTCTCCCATCCAAGTACTAACCAGGCCCAACCCTGCGTAACTTCCGAGATCGGGCGTGTTCAGGGTGGTATGGCCTTAAGCAACAGCAGCAGCGGCCAGTAGGCCTTATATAGATGACAGTGGCCCTGCTGTGGAGTGTGTTTATTCCTTTACTCTACTTAGGCTGGGCTGCTAAAGGTTACAAGTGCCATTTTTCAGCAGTGACATTTTGTTAGTTAGTGCTGCATTCATAAACATGACGATTGCTCATTCAGTCAGTCTGCCAAATGAAAAAAGCTTACAGCACCTGGTATTCCCAGGCGGTCTCCCATTCAAGTACTAACCAGGCCCGACCCTGCTTAGCTTCCGAGATCGGACGAGATCGGGCGTGTTCAGGGTGGTATGGCCGTAAGCAACAGCAGCAGCGGCCGGTAGGCCTTATATAGATGACAGTGGCCCTGCTGTGGAGTGTGTTTATTCCTTTACTCTACTTAGGCTGGGCTGCTAAAGGTTACAAGTGCCATTTTTCAGCAGTGACATTTTGTTAGTTAGTGCTGAATTCATAAACATGGCGATTGCTCATTCAGTCAGTCTGCCAAATGAAAAAAGCTTACAGCACCTGGTATTCCCAGGCGGTCTCCCATTCAAGTACTAACCAGGCCCGACCCTGCTTAGCTTCCGAGATCGGACGAGATCGGGCGTGTTCAGGGTGGTATGGCCGTAAGCAACAGCAGCAGCGGCCGGTAGGCCTTATATAGATGACAGTGGCCCTGCTGTGGAGTGTGTTCATTCCTTTAGTCTACTTAGGCTGGGCTGCTAAAGGTTACAAGTGCCATTTTCAGCAGTGACATTTTGTTAGTTAGTGCTGCATTCATAAACATGACGATTGCTCATTCAGTCAGTCTGCCAAATGAAAAAAGCTTACAGCAACTGGTATTCCCAGGCGGTCTCCCATCCAAGTACTAACCAGGCCCGACCCTGCTTAGCTTCCGAGATCGGACGAGATCGGGCGTGTTCAGGATGGTATGGCCGTAAGCAACAGCAGCAGCGGCCGGTAGGCCTTATATAGATGACAGTGGCCCTGCTGTGGAGTGTGTTTATTCCTTTACTCTACTTAGGCTGGGCTGCTAAAGGTTACAAGTGCCATTTTTCAGCAGTGACATTTTGTAAGTTAGTGCTGCATTCATAAACATGACGATTGCTCATTCAGTCAGTCTGCCAAATGAAAAAAGCTTACAGCACCTCGTATTCCCAGGCGGTCTCCCATCCAAGTACTAACCAGGCCCGACCCTGCTTAGCTTCCCAGATCGGGCGTGTTCAGGGTGGTATGGCCGTAAGCAACAGCAGCAGCGGCCGGTAGAACTTATATAGATGACAGTGGCCCTGCTTTGGAGTGTGATTATTCCTTTACTCTACTTAGGCTGGGCTGCTAAAGGTTACAAGTGCCATTTTTCAGCAGTGACATTTTGTTAGTTAGTGCTGCATTCATAAACATGACGATTGCTCATTCAGTCAGTCTGCCAAATGAAAAAAGCTTACAGCACCTGGTATTCCCAGGCTGTCTCCCACCCAAGTACTAACCAGGCCCAACCCTGCGTAACTTCCGAGATCGGACGAGATCGGGCGTGTTCAGGGTGGTATGGCCTTAAGCAACAGCAGCAGCGGCCGGTAGGCCTTATATAGATGACAGTGGCCCTGCTGTGGAGTGTGTTTATTCCTTTACTCTACTTAGGCTGGGCTGCTAAAGGTTACAAGTGCCATTTTTCAGCAGTGACATTTTGCTAGTTAGTGCTGCATTCATAAACATGACGATTGCTCATTCAGTCAGTCTGCCAAATGAAAAAAGCTTACTGCACCTGGTATTCCCACGCCGTCTCCCATCCAAGTACTAACCAGGCCCGACCCTGCTTAGCTTCCGAGATCGGACGAGATCGGGCGTGTTCAGGGTGGTATGGCCGTAAGCAACAGCAGCAGCGGCCGGTAGGCCTTATATAGATGACAGTGGCCCTGCTGTGGAGTGTGTTTATTCCTTTACTCTACTTAGGCTGGGCTGCTAAAGGTTACAAGTGCCATTTTTCAGCAGTGACATTTTGTTAGTTAGTGCTGAATTCATAAACATGGCGATTGCTCATTCAGTCAGTCTGCCAAATGAAAAAAGCTTACAGCACCTGGTATTCCCAGGCGGTCTCCCATTCAAGTACTAACCAGGCCCGACCCTGCTTAGCTTCCGAGATCGGACGAGATCGGGCGTGTTCAGGGTGGTATGGCCGTAAGCAACAGCAGCAGCGGCCGGTAGGCCTTATATAGATGACAGTGGCCCTGCTGTGGAGTGTGTTCATTCCTTTACTCTACTTAGGCTGGGCTGCTAAAGGTTACAAGTGCCATTTTCAGCAGTGACATTTTGTTAGTTAGTGCTGCATTCATAAACATGACGATTGCTCATTCAGTCAGTCTGCCAAATGAAAAAAGCTTACAGCAACTGGTATTCCCAGGCGGTCTCCCATCCAAGTACTAACCAGGCCCGACCCTGCTTAGCTTCCGAGATCGGGCGTGTTCAGGGTGGTATGGCCGTAAGCAACAGCAGCAGCGGCCGGTAGGCCTTATATAGATGACAGTGGCCCTGCTGTGGAGTGTGTTTATTCCTTTACTCTACTTAGGCTGGGCTGCTAAAGGTTACAAGTGCCATTTTTCAGCAGTGACATTTTGTTAGTTAGTGCTGCATTCATAAACATGACGATTGCTCATTCAGTCAGTCTGCCAAATGAAAAACGCTTACAGCACCTGGTATTCCCAGGCGGTCTCCCATCCAAGTACAAACCAGGCCCGACCCTGCTTAGCTTCCGAGATCGGACGAGATCGGGCGTGTTCAGGGTGGTATGGCCGTAAGCAACAGCAGCAGCGGCCGGTAGGCCTTATATAGATGACAGTGGCCCTGCTGTGGAGTGTGTTTATTCCTTTACTCTACTTAGGCTGGGCTGCTAAAGGTTACAAGTGCTATTTTTCAGCAGTGACATTTTGTTAGTTAGTGCTGCATTCATAAACATGACGATTGCTCATTCAGTCAGTCTGCCAAATGAAAAAAGCTTACTGCACCTGGTATTCCCACGCCGTCTCCCATCCAAGTACTAACCAGGCCCGACCCTGCTTAGCTTCCGAGATCGGACGAGATCGGGCGTGTTCAGGGTGGTATGGCCGTAAGCAACAGCAGCAGCGGCCGGTAGGCCTTATATAGATGACAGTGGCCCTGCTGTGGAGTGTGTTTATTCCTTTACTCTACTTAGGCTGGGCTGCTAAAGGTTACAAGTGCCATTTTTCAGCAGTGACATTTTGTTAGTTAGTGCTGCATTCATAAACATGACGATTGCTCATTCAGTCAGTCTGCCAAATGAAAAAAGCTTACAGCACCTGGTATTCCCAGGCGGTCTCCCATCCAAGTACTAACCAGGCCCAACCCTGCTTAACTTCCGAGATCGGACGAGATCGGGCGTGTTCAGGGTGGTATGGCCGTAAGGAACAGCAGCAGCGGCCGGTAGGCCTTATATAGATGACAGTGGCCCTGCTGTGGAGTGTGTTTATTCCTTTACTCTACTTAGGCTGGGCTGCTAAAGGTTACAAGTGCCATTTTTCAGCAGTGACATTTTGTTAGTTAGTGCTGCATTCATAAACATGACGATTGCTCATTCAGTCAGTCTGCCAAATGAAAAAAGCTTACAGCACCTGGTATTCCCAGGCTGTCTCCCATCCAAGTACTAACCAGGCCCAACCCTGCGTAACTTCCGAGATCGGACGAGATCGGGCGTGTTCAGGGTGGTATGGCCTTAAGCAACAGCAGC
>NC_139961.1:36586673-36606673 GCF_963454915.1 Gymnoscopelus microlampas | reverse complement strand
TTATATAGATGACAGTGGCCCTGCTTTGGAGTGTGATTATTCCTTTACTCTACTTAGGCTGGGCTGCTAAAGGTTACAAGTGCCATTTTTCAGCAGTGACATTTTGTTAGTTAGTGCTGCATTCATAAACATGACGATTGCTCATTCAGTCAGTCTGCCAAATGAAAAAAGCTTACAGCACCTGGTATTCCCAGGCTGTCTCCCACCCAAGTACTAACCAGGCCCAACCCTGCGTAACTTCCGAGATCGGACGAGATCGGGCGTGTTCAGGGTGGTATGGCCTTAAGCAACAGCAGCAGCGGCCGGTAGGCCTTATATAGATGACAGTGGCCCTGCTGTGGAGTGTGTTTATTCCTTTACTCTACTTAGGCTGGGCTGCTAAAGGTTACAAGTGCCATTTTTCAGCAGTGACATTTTGTTAGTTAGTGCTGCATTCATAAACATGACGATTGCTCATTCAGTCAGTCTGCCAAATGAAAAAAGCTTACTGCACCTGGTATTCCCACGCCGTCTCCCATCCAAGTACTAACCAGGCCCGACCCTGCTTAGCTTCCGAGATCGGGCGTGTTCAGGGTGGTATGGCCGTAAGCAACAGCAGCAGCGGCCGGTAGGCCTTATATAGATGACAGTGGCCCTGCTGTGGAGTGTGTTTATTCCTTTACTCTACTTAGGCTGGGCTGCTAAAGGTTACAAGTGCCATTTTTCAGCAGTGACATTTTGTTAGTTAGTGCTGAATTCATAAACATGGCGATTGCTCATTCAGTCAGTCTGCCAAATGAAAAAAGCTTACAGCACCTGGTATTCCCAGGCGGTCTCCCATTCAAGTACTAACCAGGCCCGACCCTGCTTAGCTTCCGAGATCGGACGAGATCGGGCGTGTTCAGGGTGGTATGGCCGTAAGCAACAGCAGCAGCGGCCGGTAGGCCTTATATAGATGACAGTGGCCCTGCTGTGGAGTGTGTTTATTCCTTTACTCTACTTAGGCTGGGCTGCTAAAGGTTACAAGTGCCATTTTCAGCAGTGACATTTTGTTAGTTAGTGCTGCATTCATAAACATGACGATTGCTCATTCAGTCAGTCTGCCAAATGAAAAAAGCTTACAGCACCTGGTATTCCCAGGCGGTCTCCCATCCAAGTACTAACCAGGCCCGACCCTGCTTAGCTTCCGAGATCGGACGAGATCGGGCATGTTCAGGGTGGTATGGCCGTAAGCAACAGCAGCAGCGGCCGGTAGGCCTTATATAGATGACAGTGGCCCTGCTGTGGAGTGTGTTTATTCCTTTACTCTACTTAGGCTTGACTGCTAAAGGTTACAAGTGCCATTTTTCAGCAGTGACATTTTGTTAGTTAGTGCTGCATTCATAAACATGACGATTGCTCATTCAGTCAGTCTGCCAAATGAAAAAAGCTTACAGCACCTGGTATTCCCAGGCGGTCTCCCATTCAAGTACTAACCAGGCCCGACCCTGCTTAGCTTCCGAGATCGGACGAGATCGGGCGTGTTCAGGGTGGTATGGCCGTAAGCAACAGCAGCAGCGGCCGGTAGGCCTTATATAGATGACAGTGGCCCTGCTGTGGAGTGTGTTTATTCCTTTACTCTACTTAGGCTGGGCTGCTAAAGGTTACAAGTGCCATTTTTCAGCAGTGACATTTTGTTAGTTAGTGCTGCATTCATAAACATGACGATTGCTCATTCAGTCAGTCTGCCAAATGAAAAACGCTTACAGCACCTGGTATTCCCAGGCGGTCTCCCATCCAAGTACAAACCAGGCCCGACCCTGCTTAGCTTCCGAGATCGGACGAGATCGGGCGTGTTCAGGGTGGTATGGCCGTAAGCAACAGCAGCAGCGGCCGGTAGGCCTTATATAGATGACAGTGGCCCTGCTGTGGAGTGTGTTTATTCCTTTACTCTACTTAGGCTGGGCTGCTAAAGGTTACAAGTGCTATTTTTCAGCAGTGACATTTTGTTAGTTAGTGCTGCATTCATAAACATGACGATTGCTCATTCAGTCAGTCTGCCAAATGAAAAAAGCTTACTGCACCTGGTATTCCCACGCCGTCTCCCATCCAAGTACTAACCAGGCCCGACCCTGCTTAGCTTCCGAGATCGGACGAGATCGGGCGTGTTCAGGGTGGTATGGCCGTAAGCAACAGCAGCAGCGGCCGGTAGGCCTTATATAGATGACAGTGGCCCTGCTGTGGAGTGTGTTTATTCCTTTACTCTACTTAGGCTGGGCTGCTAAAGGTTACAAGTGCCATTTTTCAGCAGTGACATTTTGTTAGTTAGTGCTGCATTCATAAACATGACGATTGCTCATTCAGTCAGTCTGCCAAATGAAAAAAGCTTACAGCACCTGGTATTCCCAGGCGGTCTCCCATCCAAGTACTAACCAGGCCCAACCCTGCTTAACTTCCGAGATCGGACGAGATCGGGCGTGTTCAGGGTGGTATGGCCGTAAGGAACAGCAGCAGCGGCCGGTAGGCCTTATATAGATGACAGTGGCCCTGCTGTGGAGTGTGTTTATTCCTTTACTCTACTTAGGCTGGGCTGCTAAAGGTTACAAGTGCCATTTTTCAGCAGTGACATTTTGTTAGTTAGTGCTGCATTCATAAACATGACGATTGCTCATTCAGTCAGTCTGCCAAATGAAAAAAGCTTACAGCACCTGGTATTCCCAGGCTGTCTCCCATCCAAGTACTAACCAGGCCCAACCCTGCGTAACTTCCGAGATCGGACGAGATCGGGCGTGTTCAGGGTGGTATGGCCTTAAGCAACAGCAGCAGCGGCCAGTAGGCCTTATATAGATGACATTGGCCCTGCTGTGGAGTGTGTTTATTCCTTTACTCTACTTAGGCTGGGCTGCTAAAGGTTACAAGTGCCATTTTTCAGCAGTGACATTTTGTTAGTTAGTGCTGCATTCATAAACATGACGATTGCTCATTCAGTCAGTCTGCCTAATGAAAAAAGCTTACAGCACCTGGTATTCCCAGGCGGTCTCCCATTCAAGTACTAACCAGGCCCGACCCTGCTTAGCTTCCGAGATCGGACGAGATCGGGCGTGTTCAGGGTGGTATGGCCGTAAGCAACAGCAGCAGCGGCCGGTAGGCCTTATATAGATGACAGTGGCCCTGCTGTGGAGTGTGTTTATTCCTTTACTCTACTTAGGCTGGGCTGCTAAAGGTTACAAGTGCCATTTTTCAGCAGTGACATTTTGTTAGTTAGTGCTGAATTCATAAACATGGCGATTGCTCATTCAGTCAGTCTGCCAAATGAAAAAAGCTTACAGCACCTGGTATTCCCAGGCGGTCTCCCATTCAAGTACTAACCAGGCCCGACCCTGCTTAGCTTCCGAGATCGGACGAGATCGGGCGTGTTCAGGGTGGTATGGCCGTAAGCAACAGCAGCAGCGGCCGGTAGGCCTTATATAGATGACAGTGGCCCTGCTGTGGAGTGTGTTCATTCCTTTACTCTACTTAGGCTGGGCTGCTAAAGGTTACAAGTGCCATTTTCAGCAGTGACATTTTGTTAGTTAGTGCTGCATTCATAAACATGACGATTGCTCATTCAGTCAGTCTGCCAAATGAAAAAAGCTTACAGCAACTGGTATTCCCAGGCGGTCTCCCATCCAAGTACTAACCAGGCCCGACCCTGCTTAGCTTCCGAGATCGGACGAGATCGGGCGTGTTCAGGGTGGTATGGCCGTAAGCAACAGCAGCAGCGGCCGGTAGGCCTTATATAGATGACAGTGGCCCTGCTGTGGAGTGTGTTTATTCCTTTACTCTACTTAGGCTGGGCTGCTAAAGGTTACAAGTGCCATTTTTCAGCAGTGACATTTTGTAAGTTAGTGCTGCATTCATAAACATGACGATTGCTCATTCAGTCAGTCTGCCAAATGAAAAAAGCTTACAGCACCTCGTATTCCCAGGCGGTCTCCCATCCAAGTACTAACCAGGCCCGACCCTGCTTAGCTTCCGAGATCGGACGAGATCGGGCGTGTTCAGGGTGGAATGGCCGTAAGCAACAGCAGCAGCGGCCGGTAGGCCTTATATAGATGACAGTGGCCCTGCTGTGGAGTGTGTTTATTCCTTTACTCTACTTAGGCTGGGCTGCTAAAGGTTACAAGTGCCATTTTCAGCAGTGACATTTTGTTAGTTAGTGCTGCATTCATAAACATGACGATTGCTCATTCAGTCAGTCTGCCAAATGAAAAAAGCTTACAGCACCTGGTATTCCCAGGCGGTCTCCCATCCAAGTACTAACCAGGCCCGACCCTGCTTAGCTTCCGAGATCGGACGAGATCGGGCATGTTCAGGGTGGTATGGCCGTAAGCAACAGCAGCAGCGGCCGGTAGGCCTTATATAGATGACAGTGGCCCTGCTGTGGAGTGTGTTTATTCCTTTACTCTACTTAGGCTTGACTGCTAAAGGTTACAAGTGCCATTTTTCAGCAGTGACATTTTGTTAGTTAGTGCTGCATTCATAAACATGACGATTGCTCATTCAGTCAGTCTGCCAAATGAAAAAAGCTTACAGCACCTGGTATTCCCAGGCGGTCTCCCATTCAAGTACTAACCAGGCCCGACCCTGCTTAGCTTCCGAGATCGGACGAGATCGGGCGTGTTCAGGGTGGTATGGCCGTAAGCAACAGCAGCAGCGGCCAGTAGGCCTTATATAGATGACAGTGGCCCTGCTGTGGAGTGTGTTTATTCCTTTGCTCTACTTAGGCTGGGCTGCTAAAGGTTACAAGTGCCATTTTTCAGCAGTGACATTTTGTTAGTTAGTGCTGCATTCATAAACATGACGATTGCTCATTCAGTCAGTCTGCCAAATGAAAAACACTTACAGCACCTGGTATTCCCAGGCGGTCTCCCATCCAAGTACAAACCAGGCCCGACCCTGCTTAGCTTCCGAGATCGGACGAGATCGGGCGTGTTCAGGGTGGTATGGCCGTAAGCAACAGCAGCAGCGGCCGGTAGGCCTTATATAGATGACAGTGGCCCTGCTGTGGAGTGTGTTTATTCCTTTACTCTACTTAGGCTGGGCTGCTAAAGGTTACAAGTGCTATTTTTCAGCAGTGACATTTTGTTAGTTAGTGCTGCATTCATAAACATGACGATTGCTCATTCAGTCAGTCTGCCAAATGAAAAAAGCTTACTGCACCTGGTATTCCCACGCCGTCTCCCATCCAAGTACTAACCAGGCCCGACCCTGCTTAGCTTCCGAGATCGGACGAGATCGGGCGTGTTCAGGGTGGTATGGCCGTAAGCAACAGCAGCAGCGGCCGGTAGGCCTTATATAGATGACAGTGGCCCTGCTGTGGAGTGTGTTTATTCCTTTACTCTACTTAGGCTGGGCTGCTAAAGGTTACAAGTGCCATTTTTCAGCAGTGACATTTTGTTAGTTAGTGCTGCATTCATAAACATGACGATTGCTCATTCAGTCAGTCTGCCAAATGAAAAAAGCTTACAGCACCTGGTATTCCCAGGCGGTCTCCCATCCAAGTACTAACCAGGCCCAACCCTGCTTAACTTCCGAGATCGGACGAGATCGGGCGTGTTCAGGGTGGTATGGCCGTAAGGAACAGCAGCAGCGGCCGGTAGGCCTTATATAGATGACAGTGGCCCTGCTGTGGAGTGTGTTTATTCCTTTACTCTACTTAGGCTGGGCTGCTAAAGGTTACAAGTGCCATTTTTCAGCAGTGACATTTTGTTAGTTAGTGCTGCATTCATAAACATGACGATTGCTCATTCAGTCAGTCTGCCAAATGAAAAAAGCTTACAGCACCTGGTATTCCCAGGCTGTCTCCCATCCAAGTACTAACCAGGCCCAACCCTGCGTAACTTCCGAGATCGGACGAGATCGGGCGTGTTCAGGGTGGTATGGCCTTAAGCAACAGCAGCAGCGGCCAGTAGGCCTTATATAGATGACATTGGCCCTGCTGTGGAGTGTGTTTATTCCTTTACTCTACTTAGGCTGGGCTGCTAAAGGTTACAAGTGCCATTTTTCAGCAGTGACATTTTGTTAGTTAGTGCTGCATTCATAAACATGACGATTGCTCATTCAGTCAGTCTGCCTAATGAAAAAAGCTTACAGCACCTGGTATTCCCAGGCGGTCTCCCATTCAAGTACTAACCAGGCCCGACCCTGCTTAGCTTCCGAGATCGGACGAGATCGGGCGTGTTCAGGGTGGTATGGCCGTAAGCAACAGCAGCAGCGGCCGGTAGGCCTTATATAGATGACAGTGGCCCTGCTGTGGAGTGTGTTTATTCCTTTACTCTACTTAGGCTGGGCTGCTAAAGGTTACAAGTGCCATTTTTCAGCAGTGACATTTTGTTAGTTAGTGCTGAATTCATAAACATGGCGATTGCTCATTCAGTCAGTCTGCCAAATGAAAAAAGCTTACAGCACCTGGTATTCCCAGGCGGTCTCCCATTCAAGTACTAACCAGGCCCGACCCTGCTTAGCTTCCGAGATCGGACGAGATCGGGCGTGTTCAGGGTGGTATGGCCGTAAGCAACAGCAGCAGCGGCCGGTAGGCCTTATATAGATGACAGTGGCCCTGCTGTGGAGTGTGTTTATTCCTTTACTCTACTTAGGCTGGGCTGCTAAAGGTTACAAGTGCTATTTTTCAGCAGTGACATTTTGTTAGTTAGTGCTGCATTCATAAACATGACGATTGCTCATTCAGTCAGTCTGCCAAATGAAAAAAGCTTACAGCACCTGGTATTCCCAGGCGGTCTCCCATCCAAGTACTAACCAGGCCTGACCCTGCTTAGCTTCCGAGATCGGACGAGATCGGGCGTGTTCAGGATGGTATGGCCGTAAGCAACAGCAGCAGCGGCCGGTAGGCCTTATATAGATGACAGTGGCCCTGCTGTGGAGTGTGTTTATTCCTTTACTCTACTTAGGCTGGGCTGCTAAAGGTTACAAGTGCCATTTTTCAGCAGTGACATTTTGTAAGTTAGTGCTGCATTCATAAACATGACGATTGCTCATTCAGTCAGTCTGCCAAATGAAAAAAGCTTACAGCACCTGGTATTCCCAGGCGGTCTCCCATCCAAGTACTAACCAGGCCCGACCCTGCTTAGCTTCCGAGATCGGGCGTGTTCAGGGTGGTATGGCCGTAAGCAACAGCAGCAGCGGCCGGTAGAACTTATATAGATGACAGTGGCCCTGCTTTGGAGTGTGATTATTCCTTTACTCTACTTAGGCTGGGCTGCTAAAGGTTACAAGTGCCATTTTTCAGCAGTGACATTTTGTTAGTTAGTGCTGCATTCATAAACATGACGATTGCTAATTCAGTCAGTCTGCCAAATGAAAAAAGCTTACAGCACCTGGTATTCCCAGGCTGTCTCCCACCCAAGTACTAACCAGGCCCAACCCTGCGTAACTTCCGAGATCGGACGAGATCGGGCGTGTTCAGGGTGGTATGGCCTTAAGCAACAGCAGCAGCGGCCGGTAGGCCTTATATAGATGACAGTGGCCCTGCTGTGGAGTGTGTTTATTCCTTTACTCTACTTAGGCTGGGCTGCTAAAGGTTACAAGTGCCATTTTTCAGCAGTGACATTTTGTTAGTTAGTGCTGCATTCATAAACATGACGATTGCTCATTCAGTCAGTCTGCCAAATGAAAAAAGCTTACAGCACCTGATATTCCCAGGCGGTCTCCCATCCAAGTACTAACCAGGCCCAACCCTGCTTAACTTCCGAGATCGGACGAGATCGGGCGTGTTCAGGGTGGTATGGCCGTAAGGAACAGCAGCAGCGGCCGGTAGGCCTTATATAGATGACAGTGGCCCTGCTGTGGAGTGTGTTTATTCCTTTACTCTACTTAGGCTGGGCTGCTAAAGGTTACAAGTGCCATTTTTCAGCAGTGACATTTTGTTAGTTAGTGCTGCATTCATAAACATGACGATTGCTCATTCAGTCAGTCTGCCAAATGAAAAAAGCTTACAGCAGTGGCCCTGCTGTGGAGTGTGTTTATTCCTTTACTCTACTTAGGCTGGGCTGCTAAAGGTTACAAGTGCCATTTTTCAGCAGTGACATTTTGTTAGTTAGTGCTGCATTCATAAACATGACGATTGCTCATTCAGTCAGTCTGCCAAATGAAAAAAGTAGGGCTGGGACTCGATTAAAAAAATGTATCTAATTAATTAGAAGCTTTGTAATTAATTAATCTAAATTAATCGCATTTTAATCGCACATCAATATTTGACCTGAGAACAGTGAGAAAATGTGTTTTCAAATGGATTTTGGTAAACGTCTTTAAGTACATGTTCTCAAGTACTGCACTTAAGTACAATTTTGAGGTATTTACTTTACTCAAGTATTTCCAATTTCTAATACTTTTACTTCTACTCCACTACATCTCAGAGTCAAATACTGTATTACACTTATACTCCGCTAAAATTATTTGAAAAATGTAGTTACTAGTTACTTTGTAGATTTTGATTATTATTATTACAAAACATACAGTAACCACTTCAGCCCTATATCGGCCATTAGAAAATAGCCATCTACATGCATTGTGAGCTTGTAGATCTGCTATTTTCAAAAGATTTGAGTACTTTAACTGTTGGTACTTTAAATACATTTTGATACTTTTATACTTTTACTCAAGTACATTTTGAATTCCGGACTTTTAATTGTAACATAGTATTTCTACATTGCAGGTAGAGTGTGTTGTCACTGTTGTTTTATCGTCGTTTAATTAATTAATGAATAAAAATAATCCGCGCGCATGTGACCCGCACCGCATCGCCCCCCCCCCCCCCCCCCCCTCTCCTCTCCCGCGGGGCGGGGGTTCGGGGGGGCAGCCCAGCCAACATTATCAAGCAGGCTATCGGGTGCGCCGTCTTCATTCATGCTTTCATGCACTGCGTTGCCTGCGGTTTGTTGTTGTCTGAGACCAGACGAGACCCATGCATGTTGCTTGGTGCACAAGGACAAACGGTCCGTCTGAAACTCGTCCCGTGAGAAACGTTCCGCGGGGCAAAAATAAGTGCGATTAAAATGCGTTAATTTTTTTAACGCGATAATTTTTCTGTAATTAATTGATCGAAATTAACGCGATAAAGTCCCGGCCCTAGAAAAAAGCTTACAGCACCTGGTATTCCCAGGCGGTCTCCCATTCAAGTACTAACCAGGCCCGACCCTGCTTAGCTTCCGAGATCGGACGAGATCGGGCGTGTTCAGGGTGGTATGGCCGTAAGCAACAGCAGCAGCGGCCGGTAGGCCTTATATAGATGACAGTGGCCCTGCTGTGGAGTGTGTTTATTCCTTTACTCTACTTAGGCTGGGCTGCTAAAGGTTACAAGTGCCATTTTTCAGCAGTGACATTTTGTTAGTTAGTGCTGCATTCATAAACATGACGATTGCTCATTCAGTCAGTCTGCCAAATGAAAAAAGCTTACAGCACCTGGTATTCCCAGGCGGTCTCCCATCCAAGTACTAACCAGGCCCGACCCTGCTTAGCTTCCGAGATCGGACGAGATCGGGCGTGTTCAGGGTGGTATGGCCGTAAGCAACAGCAGCAGCGGCCGGTAGGCCTTATATAGATGACAGTGGCCCTGCTGTGGAGTGTGTTCATTCCTTTACTCTACTTAGGCTGGGCTGCTAAAGGTTACAAGTGCTATTTTTCAGCAGTGACATTTTGTTAGTTAGTGCTGCATTCATAAACATGACGATTGCTCATTCAGTCAGTCTGCCAAATGAAAAAAGCTTACAGCACCTGGTATTCCCAGGCGGTCTCCCATCCAAGTACTAACCAGGCCTGACCCTGCTTAGCTTCCGAGATCGGACGAGATCGGGCGTGTTCAGGATGGTATGGCCGTAAGCAACAGCAGCAGCGGCCGGTAGGCCTTATATAGATGACAGTGGCCCTGCTGTGGAGTGTGTTTATTCCTTTACTCTACTTAGGCTGGGCTGCTAAAGGTTACAAGTGCCATTTTTCAGCAGTGACATTTTGTTAGTTAGTGCTGAATTCATAAACATGGCGATTGCTCATTCAGTCAGTCTGCCAAATGAAAAAAGCTTACAGCACCTGGTATTCCCAGGCGGTCTCCCATTCAAGTACTAACCAGGCCCGACCCTGCTTAGCTTCCGAGATCGGACGAGATCGGGCGTGTTCAGGGTGGTATGGCCGTAAGCAACAGCAGCAGCGGCCGGTAGGCCTTATATAGATGACAGTGGCCCTGCTGTGGAGTGTGTTTATTCCTTTACTCTACTTAGGCTGGGCTGCTAAAGGTTACAAGTGCCATTTTTCAGCAGTGACATTTTGTTAGTTAGTGCTGCATTCATAAACATGACGATTGCTCATTCAGTCAGTCTGCCAAATGAAAAAAGCTTACAGCACCTGGTATTCCCAGGCGGTCTCCCATCCAAGTACTAACCAGGCCCGACCCTGCTTAGCTTCCGAGATCGGACGAGATCGGGCGTGTTCAGGGTGGTATGGCCGTACGCAACAGCAGCAGCGGCCGGTAGGCCTTATAGACGGGTTTCCTGTTAGTAAACATGAGAGGAATATGACCGCGCAGAGGAGGGGGAAGCCTATGGGTGCGTTTGGAAATTACGCACCGGAGCACACTCGCCTATTAGTTTGTATTGGCCAGTGCGCTCACTGCCGCTCAGGGCTGTATTTTCGAACGCACCTTTCACCCGGGCATGCGCAGATTGCGCATTCTGCTCTGTGATGACGTCGCGCGGAAATCCGTCTATATAGATGAACACGCCCGATCTCGGAAGCTAAGCAGGGTCGGGCCTGGTTAGTACTTGGATGGGAGACCGCCTGGGAATACCAGGTGCTGTAATCTTTTTTCATTTGACAGACTGACTGAATGAGCAATCGTCATGTTTATGAATGCAGCACTAACTTTCAAAATGTCACTGCTGAAAAATGGCACTTGTAACCTTTAGCAGCCCAGCCTAAGTAGAGTACAGGAATAAACACACTCCACAGCAGGGCCACTGTCATCTATATAAGGCCTACCGGCCGCTGTTGCTGTTGCTTACGGCCATACCACCCTGAACACGCCCGATCTCGGAAGCTAAGCAGGGTCGGGCCTGGTTAGTACTTGGATGGGAGACCGCCTGGGAATACCAGGTGCTGTAAGCTTTTTTCATTTGGCAGACTGACTGAATGAGCAATCGTCATGTTTATGAATGCAGCACTAACTAACAAAATGTCACTGCTGAAAAATGTCACTTGTAACCTTTAGCAGCCCAGCCTAAGTAGAGTAAAGGAATAAACACACTCCACAGCAGGGCCACTGTCATCTATATAAGGCCTACCGGCCGCTGCTGCTGTTGCTTACGGCCAGACCACCCTGAACACGCCCGATCTCGTCCGATCTCGGAAGCTAAGCAGGGTCGGGCCTGGTTAGTACTTGAATGGGAGACCGCCTGGGAATACCAGGTGCTGTAAGCTTTTTTCATTTGGCAGACTGACTGAATGAGCAATCGTCATGTTTATGAATGTAGCACTAACTAACAAAATGTCACTGCTGAAAAATGTCACTTGTAACCTTTAGCAGCCCAGCCTAAGTAGAGTAAAGGAATAAACACACTCCACAGCAGGGCCACTGTCATCTATATAAGGCCTACCGGGCGCTGCTGCTGTTGCTTACGGCCATACCACCCTGAACACGCCCGATCTCGTCCGATCTCGGAAGCTAAGCAGGGTCGGGCCTGGTTAGTACTTGGATGGGAGACCGCCTGGGAATACCAGGTGCTGTAAGCTTTTTTCATTTGGCAGACTGACTGAATGAGCAATCGTCATGTTTATGAATGCAGCACTAACTAACAAAATGTCACTGCTGAAAAATGTCACTTGTAACCTTTAGCAGCCCAGCCTAAGTAGAGTAAAGGAATAAACACACTCCACAGCAGGGCCACTGTCATCTATATAAGGCCTACCGGCCGCTGCTGCTGTTGCTTACGGCCATACCACCCTGAACACGCCCGATCTCGGAAGCAAAGCAGGGTCGGGCCTGGTTAGTACTTGGATGGGAGACCGCCTGGGAATACCAGGTGCTGTAAGCTTTTTTCATTTGGCAGACTGACTGAATGAGCAATCGTCATGTTTATGAATGCAGCACTAACTTACAAAATGTCACTGCTGAAAAATGGCACTTGTAACCTTTAGCAGCCCAGCCTAAGTAGAGTAAAGGAATAAACACACTCCACAGCAGGGCCACTGTCATCTATATAAGGCCTACCGGCCGCTGCTGCTGTTGCTTACGGCCATACCACCCTGAACACGCCCGATCTCGTCCGAACTCGGAAGCTAAGAAGGGTCGGGCCTGGTTAGTACTTGAATGGGAGACCGCCTGGGAATACCAGGTGCTGTAAGCTTTTTTCATTTGGCAGACTGACTGAATGAGCAATCGTCATGTTTATGAATGCAGCACTAACTAACAAAATGTCACTGCTGAAAAATGGCACTTGTAACCTTTAGCAGCCCAGCCTAAGTAGAGTAAAGGAATAAACACACTCCACAGCAGGGCCACTGTCATCTATATAAAGCCTACCGGCCGCTGCTGCTGTTGCTTACGGCCATACCACCCTGAACACGTCCGATCTCGCCCGATCTCGGAAGCTAAGCAGGGTCGGGCCTTGTTAGTACTTGGATGGGAGACCGCCTGGGAATACCAGGTGCTGTAAGCTTTTTTCATTTGGCAGACTGACTGAATGAGCAATCGTCATGTTTATGAATGGAGCACTAACTAACAAAATGTCACTGCTGAAAAATGTCACTTGTAACCTTTAGCAGCCCAGCCTAAGTAGAGTAAAGGAATAAACACACTCCACAGCAGGGCCACTGTCATCTATATAAGGCCTACCGGCCGCTGCTGCTGTTGCTTACGGCCAGACCACCCTGAACACGCCCGATCTCGTCCGATCTCGGAAGCTAAGCAGGGTTGGGCCTGGTTAGTACTTGGATGGGAGACCGCCTGGGAATACCAGGTGCTGTAAGCTTTTTTCATTTGGCAGACTGACTGAATGAGCAATCGTCATGTTTATGAATGTAGCACTTAACTAAAAAAATGTCACTGCTGAAAAATGGCACTTGTAACCTTTAGCAGCCCAGCCTAAGTAGAGTAAAGGAATAAACACACTCCACAGCAGGGCCACTGTCATCTATATGGGAGGCATGCGTTAATCCGACAGACCTTTTCTCCGACTATGTGGCATCCGCGTGCGGTTAGGGTTAGGGTGCGGGTTTGGTTCGGGTTTACTGTTTAATGTCGGAGCACTGCGCTGTCGGAGGAATGCGCTGTCGGACTAACGTATTGCACCCGTTGCTTGTTTCTCTCGCGAAACCTGTGGCCATGTTTCCCATTGAACCCGGAAAAAAACCCTACGTCCGCTGCCACTACTGCTCCCGGTTTGGCTACAATGGGAAACATGGCCACAGGCTGACTAAATAAGCGATTTAAACGGGTAGTTTCGCTGGCGACCTAAAATATTATGCAGCCGACCAAACCTTAAACATCCGTGCGGTTTAGAATCTACCATTAGTTTTGGGATACGATGTATACAAAAGGGTAAACAGCGGAGCCTTGGCGGACGTTCGCCCGATCCTGGAAGAGAACGACATAGAACCGTTCTTTATGGAGCTAATGTGCATCGTGTGTGGGGAAACAAATCTGGAGTGTTTACTTTCCACAGCAGAGAGTGGGCGGGGTCTATGGTGTAGAGTCGGTGTTGCCATGTCCGCCGATTGTAAGCGCTTTAGGGCCAATGTTGTTATAGGGTTCGTTTGGTTTGGCCTCGTTTTCATAGACCTCGCTGCTTGTTTCTCTCGCGAAACCTGGCACACAACGACGCATGCGCAGTTTGATCAAGAGTCCACCCTACCACCAACCACCACCGTGAGCTTACTAGAATTATAATAGGATGGTGAATTACATCTCGCATTTTGCATATTATATCTGCTATCACTGCAAAAAAAACAAGGTTTCCGGCTATGAAAACCGATGAATATGAGATGTAAATTCAGAGAATTTACAAGAATTTACAAGAGTTTTCCACTCGGAAAACTCAAAGTTTTGTGAGTCGGTAAACTCCTGTATGGTACCAAATTAAGTATGCGTGACCCCCTGCTGGGGTTGCTGCCAGAAAATCACACCTTCAGCCCTAACCTGGATTTCCACAATTTGGGAGGGGGGAGATCCCCCCTCCATCCTCCCTATCTCGAGCAATGCTACTGAGCATGTGCAATAAGCCACCTATGATTGGCTGTGACGTAGGTGGGCATCCCTCCCTTATTTTGGGGGTCACATTGTGTGTGTGGGGGGGGGGGGCTCACAAGGTGACCCCCCTCCTAGGGACCTGGGGGGTGGTTTCCCCCCCCCCCCCCCCCCCCCCTAGGGATCTGGGGGGTGGTCCCCCCCCCCCTTATTCCCTTATTTTATATATATATATATATATATATTATTTATTTATTTTTATGTATGTATATATATTTGTATGTATTTATTTAGTTATATACACAGTGTGTGTGTGTGTGTGTGTGTGTGTGTGTGTGTGTGTGTGTGTGTGTGTGTGTGTGTGTGTGTGTGTGTGTGTACACACACACATATACATACAAGATTCTGAAAACAAATAGGCAACAATCTCAGTCAGGAAAATTGTATTTATTGATTAAAAAAAACAGTATACTTTGGCTATTCAAAAATATCTTCTAAAACAGTAAAAAAAAAATCCCATCTCCCCATCCCCAAATGTTTTTTCCAGGGACCCCCAGAAGTTGTAAAAAACTCCCACAAAGGGGACAATAATAATAAAAAAAATTGTAGTTCTGTCTCTCATGCAGTGTCTTGCTGAACAAACGGCCTCTGCTTCTCTTTCTCCATCAGACTCCAGATATGCAGTCCTGGTGGTCATCAACTGTAAAACATAGAATAGCAATTAAATTATGTATTACATTACCATTATTACAGGAACACAGAATGTAAAACAAAAAAACATCTTACAAACAGTTCCATATAACTTACCCTCAATCTTCTCTGTCGGGTCTTCATTGAGGCATTCAGCTTTTTCTTCTGGTCAGCATTCTCTGGCTGGTCCAGGCGATGGCTTCTTCTCAGAGACTCAAAGTGTGTCCTGCAAGCCGCTGAAATACAAGGAAAACACAATTAGGATCTATTTAGTTGTTTATCTCCACAAACAACACAATTCCACATCTACACTGCTCTAAAAGAGAACCTACATGTGACTGCAATTTTTAACTGGCCCCTGTAAAAGTCTAAGCTTTTACTGGAGCCAGTGGTGGAAGATGTACTTATATATTTTACTTAAGTAAAAGTAGCATATATTTCTTACCCGTTATAACGTCACGGTCTTCGTCGGGGAAAGCAATGCTGACCTGATCCAACATATGGGTCATCACTGCAAGATTATGTGGAGAATTGATACTGAAAATAAAAAGACAGAATGTTAGTTTATTCCAGCACACACAGCCATTAGTTCCAGACTCCAACCCCCTCCATTCGAAGCTCACACCTCCACACCTCCACCCTATTCAAAGCCTGCGTCAAAACCCACCTTCCCCTCCCCCCTAATTCAAACCTCTGTTTCTGCCTTAGCTTACTGGTTCCTTTTTAGAAGTATTTATCTCCTAATAAAGTTGTTGTTTTGTTCTAAAGCGACTTTACAACAAACTAAGAAAATCGCTATATAAATGTTATGTATTGTTATTACTTAGCTGGGGTAAATTACACAGTGATACAACAAAAAAAACGTACCTTTCTTTTGGATTAAGTCTCATGGCATTGTTTTCAGAGTTGTGTAGACGTCTCACCGCCTCCTGCAAACAGAAGAATACCGCCCAACTCACTCCAAATCCAACTCACTCCATGAAGACTTAAGAAATATTTGCCCAACTCACTCCAGGGCTCGGCCAACTCACTCCAGGACCAAAGACCAACTCCCTCCAGGACCATAGCCAACTCACTCCAGGACCAAACCCAACTCACTCCATGCAATGTCACCAGTGTAATATTGGTTCAATGTGTCAGTGGTGTAAAGTAACTAAGTACATTTACTTAAGTACTGTACTTAAGTACAATGTTGGGTATTTGTGCGTTATTTGAGTATTCCCAACTTCCAATGCTTTTACCTCTACTCTACTACATATTGGATCCAAATATTGTTTTTTTACTCCACTAAATTTATTTGTTTTACTAGTTGCTTTGCAGCTATAAATTATAATATTATAAAACATGCATTAAACACTTTAGCCCAGTGTTCGTGTGTGTGTGTGTGTGTGTGTGTGTGTGTGTGTGTGTGTGTGTGTGTGTGTGTGTGTGTGTGTGTGTGTGTGTGTGTGTGTGTGTGTGTGTGTGTGTGGGTTGAATCGGTGGAGACTCTTACATTCTAACCCTAACCCTAAACCCTAACCCTAACCCTAACCTGGGTGGAGGGTGATTATGCGGGTGAACTCAGTGGAGGAGGGCCATTAGGTGTAAGCGGTGGGGTGGAGTGAGTGGAGTGCCAAAGTGTTAACAGTCCAGGGCCATAGATACTGTTAAGGCTCAATAATAGCCTAACAAGACGGGGGCCAGCGAGCCCCCCCCCTTAAGTTGTTTTGTAGAGACTGTTTTGTAGAGACAGTATTTAAAACTTTAACCAAGCCTAAAACAGAATAGAGTTAAAAGTAACAAATTCCTCAATATTGTACTTAATTCCTCAATATTGTACTCAATAATAATTTTTGGAGTGAGTTGGCCAAGTGTGTGGAGTGAGTTGGGCAAGTGTGTGGAGTGAGTTGGGCAAGTGTGTGGAGTGAGTTGGGCAAGTGTGTGGAGTGAGATGTCTGGAATGAGTTGGGCACGATTTGGAGTGAGTTGGATTTGGAGTGAGTTGGGCGGTTACCGTAATGACGACGCTCGCTACTACCATAATATTTTTAGGAAATTGAAGGCAAAAATAAGTGATTGATTGAAGTATTAATGAATGTAAAAAATGTCATTGCTCTCTTAGATTCATATGATATGAACAAAGTGTCTTGTAGCCTACTAGTCATATGATTAACTGAACGAGTAGTTTGATTTTATTTTTCTGCTTGTGAACTGTGCCTGTGCTCTGTGAGTGGAGGCGGACTGCGGACGTGCGGAGGAGGCGGACAACGGGGCATTATTTGCGACCTGTCAATATTTTCATGAAAATGAAGGCAAAAATAAGAATTAAATAACATAATAAACCCGCAAAAGACCCGCAAATTGCGCAAAAAAAGTAAGATTTTAACCGATAAATATAGCTGCAAGCAGCGATAATACGGGGCCAGGAGAGAGAAGGAGAAATGATAATTCCTTTAACAGGTCAGTTCATGAAAGTCCTTGCGGTCTTGTTTCCAATGAGGGCCTGTGAGTAATTAGGGGTTAAGAGTCTTGCTCAGGGACAAATTTCATTGACACATTTGCTGACCTGGCCTGGGGCAACGAGAGAGAGAGAGAGAGAGAGAGAGAGAGAGAGAGAGAGAGAGAGAGAGAGAGAGAGAGAGGAATAGATTGAAGATAGAAACGGAATAGATTGAAGAGAGAGAGAGAGCCATGGAAACGGAATAGATTGAGTCATGTTTTTTTCAACTTAAATGAGTCTGCATCAAGTGAGGCTTGAACCGGCAACCTTGCGATCGTGAGGCACTCTTAGGTAGCTGCAACACTACCTATAGTGCTATAGCTTTGTCCAGGCTGATATTGTCTGTTGAGGATCACAAACTCTTGCCTTCTGTCATGACCCAAGCCCCTGTTTCACTAACACAAAGATCACTCGTTCACAAACCATTTACCAATGAAGAAATTGTACATCTCCTCAGAACCAAAACTAGTGAAAGTAGCCAATCTACAAGCTCACAAACTATTAAAAGTTGTCAGATTGTACATCGGCTATTTTCACAATGAAGTATGTTATACATTGAAAAAACATACTCTCATTGCTATCTGAAAAGTTGTGAGATTGTAGATCAGCTATTTTCACAATGAATTATGTAAAAAACACTCAATTGAGTATTTCATGTTATCTTTAACAATTGCAGATGTATTCATTGATAGTCATGTTGTGTGAAATGCAACTTAGATGAAGTCTGCACCAAGTGAGGCTTGAACCTGTGACCTCGAGGTTGTGAGACATACACTTAAGCGGGAAGCTATTAAACCAACAGACAAACCTCTGAAAAAAGAGATCACACTGATGATACAGTTTCACGCAAATAGCTGAAAAATCCTGGGTTTAAGTGTTTTTCAAACTGCTCAAGATTGCGGACAATCTAAGGGCGGTGCTTACAGGTCAACGTGATAGATGTGTTCCTCATTAGTCAAGGCACATGTGTAAGCAGGTCTAATGGCTGTCGGCCAAACGAGGCATGACTTTTGCCTGTTTAAAGTTTCAATTTAAAAAAAAATGCTATAGCGTCCCCGTTTGACCAATTGGAGTAAGATTGGTTTCAGTGATATTTGGAATGGCCCTTTACATTTCTGCAAAGTTTCAAAGAATGGTAAGTCTGCATGTATGTGTTAGGGGCAGATGAATAATTGTCATAAAACTGCAATATTCATTGGCTCATTAAAGCTTCATTTTTTCACTTATGGAAAATATTTTGCAAACGTTTTTTGGCATAGGTCCAAAGTTCATGTGTAAAAAGTTTCGTGCAGATTACTCAAAAATCCCATGAGGAGATAGGTTTTAACTGTTTTTCATATAATTCGAAATGGTGGGAGATCTAAAGGTCAGAGGTCAAAAGTCAGAGTGTGAAAGTTGTTCATCATGAGGAGACGCATGTGTGTATTGCAGTTTTATGGCTGTAGGTAAAACAGGGCATGAGTTGTACCTGTTCAAAGTTGGCATTTTCAACTGAGTGCTATAGCGCCACCTTTTGACGAAAGATTGTGAGATTTATTTTTTGATCGTTTTTCATGACCATCTATCATATGGCCGAGTTTCATAAAAAGCGTATGCACGGTTCAGCCAGAACTGGCAAAAACGGCAGAAGAAGAAGAAGAAGAAGAAGAAATGGAAATATAGCTGCAAGCAGCAATGAGCGGTTTCGAGAATAATGGCAGACTGGCAGACTGTGACAGACTGTGACAGAGTGGCAGACTGGCAGACTGGCAGACTGTGACAGAGTGGCAGACTGGCAGACTGTGACAGAGTGGCAGACTGGCAGACTGGCAGACTGTGACAGACTGTGGTAGACTGGCAGACAGACAGACAGTGACGGAGTGGCAGACTGGCAGACTGTGACAGAGTGGCAGACTGGCAGACTGTGACAGAGTGGCAGACAGACAGACAGACAGACAGACAGACAGACTGTGACAGAGTGGCAGACTGTGACAGAGTGGCAGACTGGCAGACTGTGATAGACTGGCAGACTGGCAGACTGTGGCAGACGGGCAGACTGTGACAGACTGGCAGACTGGAAGACAGACAGACAGTGACAGACAGACAGACAGTGACAGAGTGGCAGTGCAATTGAGTTGAAGTCTGCATGACGTGGGATTTGAACCGGCGACTCTGCGGTATCAAGGCAGATGATTAAGCCATTGGGCCAACAGACCTGTACTAGTGAAAAGGGAGTTCACACACATGACACACTTTCACGCGAATTGCTCAGAAATCCTTGGTTTAAATGTTTTTCAAACTGCTCAATATATTTCGGAATGGAAACTAGTGGAAAATAGTCGATCTACAAGCTCACAACGCGTTGCTATCTAAAAAGGTGTGAGATTGTAGATCGGCTATTTTCACAAGAAAGTATGTCATACATAAAAAACAACTACTCTCAAAAGCATTTCGTGTTATTGTCTAAATAGTGCACTGAATTAACAGGGTCATGTTTTGTACAATGCAATTTAAATGTGAACTGTAATAAGTGGGATTTGAACCAGGGACCTTCGGCACATGAGACTCACACTCTACTGGTGGAGCTATCCAATACACAGCCTTAGACAGTGAAAAGGGAGAATCCAACAAAACAAAACAAAAGCGCGAATGAAGTACGTC